>NW_027618917.1:25000-57658 GCF_964187855.1 Myxine glutinosa | reverse complement strand
TTGATCTTCCTCCTAGGTTGAATTGGTGGGATTTAGATGAGCAGGAGCCCGGTATTAAATTGAGGGACCGGTGGCAGCTGAAGCTGGTCATCCTCCCTGATGCTACCAGATGCTCCTGACCACCAACGACGACGTCTGCTGCCGGCCAGTCAACTGCCGTCCAACTTGTCAGTCTCGCCATTGACAGCCATTACATATGACGTGTCAACTGCCAATGCTCAGACAAGAAGACTTAAACTTTCAAGGCCAAATGGGCCGTGGACCTTTTTAAAAAAAAATTGGGACACAAGGGCCATTTAACAGTATTGGGCCACATGAACTGAAGACCTTATGAAAACCAATTCTCCAAAAAGACCTTCTGAAAGGCCATGTGGGCTATTTGTGCAATTTGTTTTTGTAGGCCCTCAAGCACATTGAAACATTTCTGTTTTGTAGAGCCCTTGGTCCACAATGGAGAATCAGGTGCTGACAGGCCCTGTGCTCAACGAGGACATTTGCGGTGCTGGGACCCAGGCCCTAATAGAGCGCATTGTGGGAGGTGTTTCATGCCGTGTATGGGGTTCCATCGACTTCATAGACTCTTCATCCTCCACGCCAAATATGAGATCAAAGACGTCTCCCTTGAAATATCACAAGCCTTCGATACGGTCTGGCACCCCGCTCTGCTCACCAAACTCTCCTCCTTTGATATCCATGGAAATCTACACGCATGGCTTGCGGACTTCCTCTACTGTCATCGTCAACATGTGGTTCTAAATGGAATTCTTTCATCTTCTCTTCCTGTTCAGGCTGGAGTTCCTCAAGGCAGTGTTCTGGGCCCTGTGCTTTTTAGCTCACCTGGATCGTAGTTCTGGGAAGCTTATGAGATGTCATGTCTTCTGTCCGTCAGTCCATCATTCCATCAGTCCGTAAACATGAGCAACCTCTTCTCTGAAACTGCTGAGGGGATGGTGATCAAACTTGGCAAAAATTATAGTTGGTATGTGGAAACTCGTTTGTTCGCGGCCTTAAAAAAAATCGGAGTCAAAGGGGGTTCACCTGGGGTCAAAGTGGGTCCAGGTTTGACTGCCGAAAATAGGAATTTGGTTTTCCTCTGAAACTACACACACATTTTCGATTAAACTTGACCACAACCTTCGCCACCGGGGCTGGACCAAAATTTGTCGAAGGCATTTAAAAAATCGGACCCCAAAGGAGGTCTATGGGGGATTGCACCCACCTCAGCCCCCCCCCCCCCCCCAAATAGGTATTTGCTTAACTTGACAACAACGTTCCATTCAATTATGATGTACCAAAGTTCGTTCACAGCATTAAAAACAAATCGGGGTTTAAGGGGATGTGTGGAGGGCTTGACCCCCTAAAATAGGCATTTGCTCTCTTTTCCGAAACTACACGCACAATTTTGATAAAACCTGATCACAACCTTCATTACCCAAAGTGTACTAATGTTTGTTCACTGCATTAGAAAAGTGGTGCTCAGAGGTGCTTGGGTGCTTGGTGAGTGCCCAGAGGTATTGCTCCTATTTTTCTAGTTTTCATCAATGATCTCTCCAACTTTCTGGAAAATCCTTACTATATCTTTGCTGATGACTACACTCTCTGCCGCTCCATTCCTCATCCCTCAGATCGGCAGTCTGCAGCCTCCTCACTCTCTGCAGGCCTGGACAAAATCACAGACTGGACAAACAAGTGGAACATGCCTTTCAATCCTGACAAATCTCACACTCTTACTATGTCTCTCCGAAAAGACCGTCTGGACAACCTTCCCATCTACTTTCTGAACAATCCTCTTGAAGAAGTTCTGTCGCTCAATCTTTTGGGTCTCACTATCTGCCATGATCTTTCCTGGGAAAACCACATTTCCAATCTGGCCTCCAAAGGCAGTCGCCGACTGGGCATCCTCCGTCGTGCGAAGTCATTTCTGGGCATTTCTGAGCTCCTCACCACATACAAGTCTTTTATCCACAGCTCAATGGAATACTGTTCTCCCCTGTGGGCCGGTGCTCCTGCCTCCGTACACAGGATCGAGGCTCGTGAAAAAGCTAACATTTATCACACAAAAAAATCAAACAGACACGCAAAACATATAATAAGGGTAGTGGTAGACAAGATGGGGAGAGAAGGGGAAGCACAAACACAACATTTGAGAGCAGGGACATCGGGAGATCTGTGGGAGGGAGAGGGTTTGGGGTGAGGAGGCGTGGGAAGGGGGGGGGGGGGGAGGTATAAAACACAAGGACAGTGCAAGGACTTCCAGGAAAGAAGTCTGTATTTCAAAAAAGTGGATCTGGGGTGAAATTAGCGGGGGTAGAAAAGATCAAGGTTTTGGATGGGGGAAGATAAGAGATGGTGGGGAACAGCTGTTTTAAAGACCTAGAGGGAGCAGTGAGATTGAAGAGAGTGAGCGAGTTTGTTCCAGAGGAATGAGAAAAGAGGAATGAAAGAGTGAAGGTGAGCAGAGAGTCTTGATTTTGGCAGTTTAACCAAAGAGGTTTGCAGGCAGATCCTGTGCGACCTGTAGGAATATTTGGGGGACAGAGCACAGAGAGACCTGGGGGGGCAAGGCCGGAGAGGAGTCTGTAGAAGACAGAAAGACCACCAACCTGCCTGCGGTGAGTAAGTGAAAGGCCCTCGGCTCACACCTAGCTCGGCTTCACGCTGTTGAAACCAAAGCTTTAAGAATCATTGGAATCTCCCACGGTGAAGCTAACTCCGAGGGCCTGTCACTTACTTACCGCAGGCAGGCAGGTGGTGTTTCTGTCTTCTACCCACTCCTCTCCGGCCTTGCCCCCCCAGCTGTGTCTGGGCTCTGTCCTCCAAATATTCCTACAGGTCGCACAAGATCTGCCTGCAACCTTCTTATGGTTAAACTGCCAAAATCAAGACTCTCTGCTGACCTTCACTCATTCAATTCATCTTTTTCCCATTTCTAGATAAAACTCCCAAACTCTCTTCAATCCCACTCATCCCTCTAGGTCTTCAAAACAGCTGTTGACCACCATCTCATATCTTCCCGCATCCAAATCCTTGATCTTTTCTATCCCCGTTAATCCACCCCAAACCCAACTCGTTCAAATTCCGTTTTCTTTCCTGAAAGTCCTAGTAGTGTCCATTTGTTTATCCCATGTACCCCACTCCAGCCCTCTCCCTTCCACAGATCTCCCGATGTTCCTTGTTCCCTTCTGTTATTGTGCTTTTTTCTCTCTCCCCTCTTATCTCCCTCTTCATTTATTATATGTTCCATGTTTTAGCTCTTATATGAGCCTCGACTTAATAATAAAATAAAATCACCACCCAAATAAATGGATGTGACAGAAGAACGTGTTTCACCCTTGGAACAAGATTGCCCAGAGAGCGAGTACTCCGCGCGAGTTAACATCGTTATCTCATTGTATCAATATATCCTGTTTGGAGGGAGCATTACACACCATTAGCTTGCCTTACCTTTTTGAATTACATCCACATGTGGTACATCCAGTATTCCAAGTTCAAGTCTGTTTAATACAACAACGCAGGCAGTGCGTTCATATTCCAATGTGCAGCAGTTGCTGAATTGTGATTTTGGGCCCCCCAACCTCTCTCTACCTCCTCCTTTTCTTTTCGTACTATTACATCCTGGTCTGTTCTTTGGTCGAGCTACTCCACAAACCTCAAATCTGTGCAAAAAAGTGGCATTCTGTAATTTCAATCATTGCAACATCGAGTAGTGAAGCTGCACATTTTATGTCATTATACTAAATTTGGTAATAGACTCTTGTGGCTTTGCACTGAAAATATCATTCCATTTGGTGTCGACTTGCTTTCAAAAATTCCCAACTGTTGGTATCTAAATTTGTGGAATCACTGATAATCTTAAGGAAGGCCCAAAAACCAATAATGGATGATATGACGGCATCTGATGCAACGTGAACATTAGGTATGACACTGTACAATCAACAGAATGTATTATTCTGCTTCAGGCCACAGCTTGAACAATCCAATGTATGCCATTTTACTAGGCCCTCCATGCCTTTGCCTTTGTCAACAATTGAAGTCACCCAGCTTGACCCTTCAGTTTGATGTACGATATCTATACCGAGCCGGATTTAAAGTGCAAAACAATTTTCTATCTCTTTATTCTTTTCAGACTGGAGGAATTCTGAAGATATCGATCCATCTCTTTCTCAGATCAACAACTGCAGTTGATGTGTGGATAGCAGTAGCTCTCCTGCCTAAGCAAGTGGTAGAAGGCGGTGAAAGATGAGCCTTCAGGTCGCTTCCGACGTTTGTCGACAACTGGCCTTACCTTATCTCTCTCTCTCTCTCTCTCTCTCTTTCTCTTTCTCTTTCTCCCTCTCTCATTGGATGACCACCAAATTCCACTAAGATTGTTGTTTCGCCACTTTTTAGAGAGTTTCTGGGATTGAACCACCTTTAGGAGCCATTTTTCCCCACAGAACAAGGGTTAGCCTTTTTTTGGGCACAGTGGGCCCCTTTTTGAAGCAATGTTTTATGGCCGGATGCCCTTCCTGCCAGCAACCCTGTTAGTCACCTCTTGCGACACACAGGGAATTACCAGTGAACTGGTACTCAATTTGCGGACCTCGGAAGGATGACAGGCTGAGTCAACCCCCCTGGCGTTAATTCAGCGATCGACCGGGATTCAAACCCAGGATCCTAGGATCCCAAGCCGGCACGCTAACCGCAAAGCCAACACCAGGAGAGTTTCTGGGATTCATGTGTCGAAAACTTGACGATGGACGGTTCCTAGCCGATGATCCGGATGTACATTGAATTCCGCAGTCAGTAATGTGCAGATATTCTTCAGATCTCTCTCCTGCCACTTGTGGCTGTGGTCCGATCAATGCTGGGCGAGTGTGCAGCTGCACTGCATATGCGTTGTCAGCCGTAGGTTAGATCCACTCAACCACAGACCAGCCAGTTGGTTTCCCATAATAAGGAAAGCAATGGAATCCCTAATTGCTAATGACAATGCCATTCCATTTATCCAATCGTCTAATCACTGAAAACCAGTTGCTTCCTGCCCTGGCCACTCATCCCCGGACACGCTACTTAGCTTCTCATAAAGAGAGATGGAAACCATGAATCGGAAACAGGTCTGGGCTGAAACTCTGGACGGATCCCAAACCTTTTGGATAGTTTTGCACCCAGAGGTACTTGCCAATCCCTTTCCAGGTGGCATTTTTATAATATAAAGCTGAGACTCTTCAAGATTGCTAATAACAGTACCATGTCGTCACAGTTTCTCTCCACAAGGACCATCGGCCAAAAGCATTTGCACCATTGGACCACTTTTTTATTGGGAAGCGAATTGATTGGTGTGGAGTTTCGTGGATCTTGATGTCCGTTTGTGTTTGGCCGTTTGTCCTTGAAAGAACCCTCAGGGGGGGCTTTTACTTTTTGGAATTTGGACAGGATGCTAGTGAAAACCTCTGCTACACTTTGTCAAAAACAAGCCATGTAGTTGTGGAAGCTGGCACCACTTTTATGGGCCCACCCAGCTTAACATACACCTGAGTAATGGAGCATTTTGTAACTGATCTCCATGCCAGCGGAGCACCAGTCCGGCAGTTACTAGTTAGCTGGAAAATCAAACCCAGAACAGCCCGCTCAAAGATAAGTAGTCTACCTATATGAACCATCTTGAATAGACCTATCAGAATAGACCGCTCAAAGATAAGTGGGCTACCTATATGCACCATCTTGAATAGACCTATCAGAATAGACCGCTCAAACATAAGTGGGCTACCTATGCACCATCTTGAAAAGACCTATCAGAATAGACTGCTCAAACATAAGTGGGCTACATATGCACCATCTTGAATAGACCTATCACAATAGACTGCTCAAAGATAAGTAGTCTACCTATATGCACCATCTTGAATAGACCTATCAGAATAGACCGCTCAAACATAAGTGGGCTACCTATGCACCATCTTGAAAAGACCTATCAGAATAGACCGCTCAAAGATAAGTGGTCTACCTATATGCACCATCTTGAATAGACCTATCAGAATAGACCGCTCAAAGATAAGTGTGCTACCTATATGCACCATCCAGAATAGACCTATCAAAATTGACTGCTCAAAGATAAGAGGGCCACCTATCTGCACCATCTTGAATAGACTGCTCAAAGATAAGTGGGCTACCTATATGCACCATCTTGAATCGACCTATCAGAATAGACTGCTCAAAGATAAGTGGTCTACTGTTACGGATTCGTCACTTCCGTCTTTGTTGTTTTCATCCACTGGAAGCATTTTTAGTTTCATAAACTATTATTGTTAAAGTTTGAATGTGAAATGGAGATAACTGTCTTCAAAAGTAAAAATTAGTGTTTCAAAAGAAAAACGAAATGGATCGGGAGAAACCGGAAGAATAAGAGGAGGAGGCTGATGCGGCTCAACTGAGATCGGGAGAGAAAGGCCGATCGGCTTCGAGGTGTCGAGCGGACGCTGGTGGACATTGGTCATGAGCGAATATTGGTTTCCCCAGGAAAGGGATTCCTGTGACAGAGTCGATATTACTGTGGTGGATAAACCTGCGTGATGGGTTTTGCGGTTGGTTCTGAAAGTGAATCATTGTTGGGGAGCCGGTACGCCTCCATTACGGGCCCGTCTGCCATTTCACCACACACCAGCCGTTAGCCTGGTTCTCGTGTGTTGTGGATTTCGATTGGGAATTCGCGGATCTCCGCTTGGGAGCCGCTGATCGTTCATGTCAGCGTCATTGTCTGGTGAACTGAAGGTGTGAATTCCCAGTCGCCTTTTTTTGTGAACTTTTGCCTGACCAACGTAGGCCCGACCCCACCCAGCGGCTCTTCGACAGCGTCGACTGTCAGCCGTCCTGGGTTCAGGTCTCAATATGACCTTTTTCTTGTGATCACCGGAGCGTGGATCGACTTTGGCCTGGTGTCGTGACAGTGACTTTGGGGGTGTTACATTTCGCTCACGTGAAGTACCGTGAGTGATTGAGTTAAGAAACTGGTGGTACCATTATAGGAATTATATGGTGTTTGTTGTGCAATTGAGATTTTATTGTACTTGTGCAATTTGTTATTATTGTGTGATATTAATACAATACTTGATTTTGTAACAATTGATTGGTGTGGTTTCACCATTGGTCATTGGCACACATAATAGCACATCTTTCTGCCGTGACTCCTTTCGGGGCTCGGAGGTACACAGTGACCGAGGTTTGGGGAGGAGCACGTAACAGAAATTGGTGGCTCGTCCTGGATTTAATTCCCTAACATTCCCAAAATTCCCAAATTTGGAATTTTCTAACATTCCCAAATTTTTCTGAAAATTTGGAATTTTTTGTGTGAAGGTTAACAGGTGCTAACTAATAGTCACCATGGTATTTGACGTAGAAAAGTTTGCTACGTCCCCTAATGAGGCACACTTCCAGGCGTTAAAAAGATCGGAACTCATGATATTGGCCAAATATTGTAACTTGGAGGTCCGAGTTAGTATGAAGAAAACAGAGATTCAGACATTGGTGGTAGAATCTCTAGTCGGCCAAGGAACATGGGAAGGGGTAGCCATGGATTGGTTACCAGAGAAAAAAGGAAATCTGGTGCTCTGGAAAATGGAGATGTAACTGCAGAGCCAGGAAAGGTTAAAAGAGTTGGAATGGAAAGCAGAAAAGGAAAGAGCCGAGGAAAGAGCAGAGGAAAGGAAAGCAGAAAAGGAACTCGAGGAGAGAAGAGCAGAGGAAAGGAAAGCTGAAAAGGAACTCGAGGAGAGAAGGGCAGAGGAAAGAACAGAGGAAAGGAGAGCTGAAGAAGAAAGAAGAGCAGAGGAAAGAACAGAGGAAATGAGAGCCGAAAGGGATTTAAAGGAACGGGACATGGAGTATCAGAAGGAACTTAAACTCAAGGAGCTTGAATTACTGGGGGAACGGAGAGAAGTAGTATCCATGCCGGTTAGTTCGACAACCAGTCAGAACTCTTGGGATGTTGGTAGGCATGTGAGGCTGGTTCCACCCTTCAATGAAAAGGAGGTAGCCAAGTTCTTTTTACACTTTGATAAGGTGGCTCAAATGTCAAAATGGCCTGTGGGGTCATGGACTATGTTAGTACAAAGTGTTCTGGTGGGTAAAGCTCAAGATATCTATTCGGCTTTACCGATTGACCAATGTGCAGATTATGAGATAGTGAAGAAAGCCATTCTCAAAGCCTATGAATTGGTCCCTGAAGCTTACCAACAAAAATTCAGGAATGCCAGGAAGAGGGAGAGTGAGACCCATGTGGAGTTTGCCAGAATGAAGGAAACTATGTTTGATAGGTGGTGTGACTCGAAGGAGATTGGGAAAGACTTCAACCTTTTACGACAATTGATCTTGGTGGAGGAATTCAAACAGTGTGTCCACATGGACATTAAAGTGCATCTTGGATGAAAAGAAGGTACCGGAGTTGTATGAGGCAGCAACAGTGGCAGATGACTATGCCTTGACACACCGGATGTGGTTCCACAAACCTAACTTCCCACCTAGAGTTAGCCAGGGGAGTTACGGTAAATCAGGATCGGAGAACAAATTTTCATGGAGGCGGCCTAGAGATGACTATGGGGACAAATCTGTCACCGCGACTTTTAGGGATCAGAAGACTGCAGTTCCAAGACATACCTATCTTCGAGGGCGCCCGAGGCAGACCACGAGTTTTTCCTCCAGGCCTACTTGTGCTTTTTGCAAGAAACCTGGGCATTTGATGTCCCAATGTTACGCCCTGAAAAGGAAAAATCAGGAGCAGAGTCAGACTAGTGCAACTCCGAATGCGTTGGCCAATGCGAGAAATCGTCCTTGGAGGACAGTGCCTTGTGAAGGTTCCCGTGCCAAAGTTACGGCATCACAGAGCGACCTTGTCCAAGCGGGTTACAAACCTTTTATTTCCGAGGGGTTTGTGTCACTGGATGGGGACCTAACTAACCAGAGACCTGTTCGGGTATTGAGGGACACAGGAGCACATCAATCTTTGATGCTTGAGGGCATTTTGCCATTGTCGGAGAAGACGGCAACGGGGGTTCATGTTCTCTTGCAGGGGGTTGGTGGCTCTGTTAAAGCTCCTCTTTATGTCATCCATTTGAAGTCTGATTTGGTGTCAGGACCGGTCACTGTGGGGTTACAAGCCTCTCTTCCTGTAGAGGGAATCTCTTTTATTATCGGGAATGAATTGGCCGGGGGTCGAGTTTCTGGTAATCCGATGTTGGTTGAAAAGCCCAGTATGGAAAATAACACAGCAAAGTTAGAGCAGGAGATTCCGGGTATCTTTCCATCCTTTGCAGTGACTCGTGCTATGGGTAGGAAGCGCTCTGAAGAGAAGGAGAAGGAAGGTGATGTGGATTTGGGTTCCATAGAGAGATTGGAGGAAAAGTCTGGAAGAGATAATAGGAAAGGGAGTGACATCAGGGAACCTAAAGAAAAGGTGGCATCTGGACCAAAAGAGAAAATGGAGTGTCCGTCGGAGACATCTGGGAACGAGGCTGAACAAACGGTGCTTGTCCGAAAGAGACTTGTTGAAGAACAACACAGAGATTCGGAGCTCCGGAGCTCCGGAGTTTGATTGGTAAAGCCATTACAGAGGAAGAGGCTATGAAGATACCTGTTGGTTACTTCATGAAAGGGGAAATACTCATGAGAAAATGGAGACCACCGGAGGTGCCAGCAAATGATGAGTGGAAAGTTCATTACCAAATTGTGGTGCCACCGCCGTACCAGAAGGAGATATTGAGTTTGGCACATGAGACACCTTTGGCCGGGCACCTTGGAGTGAACTAGACATGTGACAGAATTTTGGTGCATTTTTTCTGGCCAGGATTGCGACGTGATGTGGTGGAGTTCTGTAAATCTTGCCATTCTTGCCAGCTTGTGGGAAAACCTAATCAGAAAGGCCCTTCTGCACCTTTAAAACCAATTCCAGCTTTTGAAGAGCCATTCAGCCGAGTCATTATTGACTCTGTAGGCCCTTTACCTAAGACATAGGCTGGACATCAGTATTTTCTGACAATCATGTGCGCTTCCTCGAGGTTCCCAGAAGCAGTGCCTCTTAGAAAAATTACTGCGGCAGTTATTGTGAAGGCCTTGATTAAATTTTTCACTTTGGTTGGCCTACCTAAGGTCATCCAGTCTGATCAGGGTTCCAATTTCATGTCAACACTTTTTCAGCAAGTGGTACACCTGTTGGGAGTGGAGCAAGTAAGATCAAGTACTTACCATCCCGAGAGCCAAGGGCCTTGGAAAGGTTTCACCAGACTTTGAAGAATATGATCAGAACGTATTGTTTTGAATGTGACAATGATTGGGATGAAGGAATACCTTTATTGTTGTTTGCTACGAGGGAATCTGTTCAGGAGTCATTGGGGTTCAGTCCTTTTGAACTTGTGTGTTGGTCACACAGTTCGAGGACCGTTGAAATTGGTGAAAGAACAGTGGCGACAGGAGGAGTCGCAGTCAACAGTGGTAGAGTATGTGTCAACGGTTAGGCATTGATTGGCAAAGGCTTGTGAAGTTGCGAGGAGGAACTTGAAAGTGACACAGGATAAAATGAAAGTGAGGCATGACAAGAAATCTCAGATAAGAAATTTCAGTCCTGAGGACCGAGTGTTAGTGTTGCTTCCTGTTCCAGGTCAGCCACTACAGGCTAGATATTTTGGTCCCTATGCAATCGAGAGGAGGGTTAATGAAACAGATTACGTGGTGACAACTCCCGACCAACGGAAAAAGCGGCAGCTGTGTCATGTCAACCGACTGAAGAAATATTATGAGAGGAAGCCTGTGGAGAAAATGATTCCTGTCTCACCTGTCGTGCCTGTAGTTGGGGTGCAAGAGAATCCAGAGTTAAAACTCTTCACTGATCACAACCCCTTAACCTTCATTCAAAAAATGAAAAATAAAAATCAGAGGTTGATGAGATGGAGTTTGTCTTTGCAGGAGTTCAACTTGGAAATTGAGCATGTAAAGGGCAGGGACAATGTCGTGGCCAGCCATTTCACCACACACCAGCCGTTAGCCTGGTTCTCGTGTGTGTCGTGGATTAATTCGCGGTTCTCCGCTTGGGAGCCGCTGATCGTTCATATCAGCGTCATTGTCTGGTGAACGGAAGGTGTGAATTCCCAGTCGCCTTTTAGGTGAACGTTTGCCTGACCGACGTCGGCCCGACCCCACCCAGCGGCTCTATGGCAGCGTCGACTGTCAGCCATCCTGGTTTCAGGTCTCAATACGACCTTTTTCTTGTGATCACCAGAGCGTGGATCGACTTTGGCCTGGTGTCGTGACAGTGACTTTGGGGGTGTTACATTTCGCTCACGTGGAGTACCGTGAGTGAGTGAATTAAAAAACTGATGGTACCATCATAGGAATTATATGGTGTTTGTTGTGCAATTGAGATTTTATTGTACTTGTACAATTTGTTATTATTGTGTGATATTAATACAATACTTGATTTTGCAACAATTGATTGGTGTGGTTTCACCATTGGTCATTGGCACACATAATAGCACATCTTTCTGCCGTGACTCCTTTCGGGGCTCGGAGGTACACCGTGACCGGGGTTTGAGGAGGAGGACGCAACACTACCTATATGCACCATCTTGAATAGACCTATCAGAATAGACTGCTCAAAGATAAGTGGTCTACCTATATGCACCATCTTGAATAGACCTATCAAAATAGACCGCTCAAAGATAAGGGGGCTACCTCTATGCACCATCTTGAATGGACCTATCAGAATAGACTGCTCAAAGATAAGTGGCCTACCTATATGCACCATCTTGAATAGACCTATCAGAATAGACCGCTCAAAGATAAGGGGGCTATCTATATGCACCATCTTGAATAGACCTATCAGAATAGACCGCTCAAAGATAAGTGGTCTACCTATATGCACCAACTTGAAAAGACCTATCAGAAAAGACCGCTCAAAGATAAGTGGGCTACCTCTATGCACCATCTTGAATGGACCTATCAGAAGAGACCGCTCAAAGATAAGTGTTCTAGCTATATGCACCAACTTGAAAAGACCTATCAGAATAGACCGCTCAAAGATAAGTGGTCTACCTCTATGCACCATCTTGAATAGACCTATCAAAATAGACCACTCAAAGATAAGGGGGCTATCTCTATGCACCATCTTGAATAGCCCTATCAGAATAGACCGCTCAAACACAAGTGGGCTACATATGCACCATCTTGAATAGACCTATCACAATAGACTGCTCAAAGATAAGTGGGCTACCTATGCACCTGCTTGAATAGACCTATCACAATAGACTGCTCAAAGACAAGTGGGCCACCTATGCACCATCTTGAATAGACCTCTCACAATAGACCGCTCAAAGATAAGTGGGCTACCTCTGCACCATCTTGAGTAGACCTATCAGAATAGACTGCTCAAGGATAAGCGGGCTACCGATGCACCATCTTGAATAGACCTATCAGAATAGACTGCTCAAAGGTAAGTGGGCTACCGATGCACCATCCTGAATAGACCTATCAGAATAGACCGCTCAAAAGATAAGTGGGCTACCGATGCACCATCCTGAATAGACCTATCAGAATAGACTGCTCAAAGATAAGTGGGCTACCTATATGCACCATCTTGAATAGACCTATCAGAATAGACTGCTCAAAGATAAGTGGGCTACCTATATGCACCATCTTGAATAGACCTATCAGAATAGACTGCTCAAAGATAAGTGGGCTGCCCTATTTGCGCCATCATGAATAGACCAATCAGAATAAACCGCTCAAAGATAAGTGGGCTACACTATTTGCGCCATCTTGAATAGACCTATCACAATAGACCGCTCAAAGATAAGTGGTCTACCTAAATGCACCATCTTGAATAGACACATCAGAATAGACCGCTCAAAGATAAGTGGGCCACCTATATGCACCATCTTGAATGGACCTATCAGAATAGACAGCTCAAAGATAAGTGGGCAACCTATTGGCCATCTTGAATAGACCTATCAGAATAGACCGCTCAAAGATAAGTGGGCTACCGATGCACCATCTTGAATAGACCTATCAGAATAGACTGCTCAAAGATAAGTGGGCGACCTATTCACCATCTTGAATAGACCTATCAGAATAGACCGCTCAAAGATAAGTGGGCTACCTATGCACCATCTTGAATAGACCTATCGGAATAGACCGCTCAAAGATAAGTGGGCTATCTATTCACCATCTTCTCCATACTGAAAAACATTTGAAAACACCTGTTGCCAGATTTTAACCGGTATGTTAGAAAAAATGATTAAATGAAAGAATGCGTTTCACACCATCTGTGAAAACCACCACTGCAGTAAGTCTGTCGAGCTTGCTGTTTGGTTGAGTAGTTGAAGACATATCTTTCTCCACAAGCTTGTGTGTGTTGAATCCCCATGGTTACTTGGCACTTCCACAAACCCACACTTGACAAGCATGGCGAGGATGCCAAACACCCTTAACATGGGAGGCCGTAGTCCTGCAGCGGGCAATTACCGGTTTATGGTTTTTATGAATTAAAATCTTGTTTGAAATAATGTTTTTAGATGAAAAGCCCATTGTCGGGGTAGGGTATCATTTCTGAGCTAGGACCTTCTAATTATGCAATGTTTGCTTGAATAAAGAGCAATTAGTTTGTCAAGTTGTAAATTACTAACGTGTAGCACAGACAATAACTGCAAGGGCTGAGGCCTTTTCACTGTTGTTGGAGTCGGAAGTAATTGCTACAATGTAAATTACTGCACGGATCCTGACCACCAGTCTGCCGAGCACCATCCTGTCTGAAGTTCACACCATCAGGTTCACAAAGCCTCAAGGGCCCATGATCAACTCACTTTAATGAGAGGGAGGGGAGATGGTGGTGGTCAGGGTGTGTGCGCTGCACAGCAAACCAACCAAAAACACGATGGAGAACGCAATGCTCTCGCACCAATAACATCACAGCAACCTCTCCAAAAGGCCTACTGGGGACCCCAGTGAGCACCGTGATATGATTAGTCAGCTTCCACAATGCTGAAAGAGCAAGCTTGTAATTCTTTTTAATGAATAACTTCATAAAGGCTTGCGCACAGGGATACTGATTTAAATGTGTATTCTCACACAATTGTGATGGAATGTGTTAAATTTTTCTTCTCATCCCATACTTCCTGAGTGGGATATAGCACTTGATCCATGTAGTGACACAGGCAACACACGTGCTTGAAAGATCTTCCGTATTGGCTGGACTATCAGCTGTTGGTCCATTCAAACACATCTGCGCAGACAAGCAAAATATTTGGATACCTGGGCCAGCTTTCGTAGACACACACACACACACACACACACACACACACACACACACACACACACACACACACACACACACACACACACACACACACACACACACACACACACACACACACACACACACACACACACACATATATATATATATATATACACATATATATACACATATATATACACATATACATATATAAATATAAGACCCAAAAGACCCCGAAGACCCAAAAGACCCAAAAGACCCAAAAGACCCAAAAGACGCCAAAGACCCAAAAGACCCCGAAGACCCAAAACACCCCGAAGTCCCAAAACATCCCGAAGTTCCAAAACACCCCCAAGTCACAAAACACCCCAAAGACCCAAAACACCCCAAAGACCCAAAACACCCCGAAGTGGTTATTGGTGCATAGGCATAGGTAGCCGGCTTATCTTTGAGCGGTCTATTCTCAACCAATTACTCAATTGCTCAATACACAATCCCTGGTTATTCTCAACCAATTCCTCATTTGCTCAATACACAGATCCTCACACACACAGCATCATCTAGCTGCTACTTCCCCTAAAACTCGTGCTTCCCCGTCTTCCCATTAAATTAAGCACACCCTTCGTCATTAACAACCAGCTAAGCTACCTACGTCCCCTCGACAGTACAAATGTCTCTACTTAAATCTTGTCTTCTAAAGTCAGCTAAATTCCCTAACAATTACCCTAGCCCGCCCTCGGCTAGCTTCGGTGCCCCATGGAGGTAACCATCGCTGGTCCCTCCATGTGCATGTCACTGCCATCCCCCTAAACTAATGCTCATGAGCCCCGAGTGAGGAATGGTAAAGCTACCATTCACCCATGCCGGGTACCATTTCCCAACACTATAGCTAATCGTCTACGACACTTGAGCCTCTCCGTGTGGGAATACATCATTACAGCTCAGCTTCGAAAAGCCGAGCAATGCATGCGGGTGGTTGGTCGCCTGTAGGTTGGGTCCGTCCGAAATTTTCGATCCAGGGGAGGAGGCTTGGTTGCGCCAAGGTTCAGAGCTCCATCTCTGCGAGAGGCCTTGCGGTCCCACGCACGATGGCCCAACCGCCCACGGTCGGAGCACCGCAGCCGCCAGGGGGCGCGGCTCCGAACTCTCCTACCCCCCCCCCCTTGAACCGTGCCAATCGCCTTTCCCGCCAAGGCGCGGCACCGACTATACAGGGTGGGGCCCGGCGCGAACCGTGCACGCCGGTCCTTGTGAGACCGCCGCGGCAACGATCCCCACCGCACACAAAGCACACAACTCACTGAGGGCTCACGTCGGCTATACGTTGCGCTAAACGCTACCCCGGTCTGCGTCGATGCTCGAGCCGCGTTGTCACCACACGCGACCCCCGGGACACTCACACACCTAGGCATCGCTGCGCCTCCCATACACTCCCTGCATTCTGTTACTGCATGCTCTCTCCACACACGGTCCGGTGTGCATTCTTTCTCACGCACCGCACTCGCACCTACACACCTAGGTACACTCATACCGCTCATGCACTCCATTATCACACACTGTTACACACTCTTCCCACATACACTCGCGCTCCGGTGCACACTTCTCTCACACACGCGCACCATTCACTCGCGTACACCGCACAAAAAGGACCTTCCACGAGCGCCCGGGCTTCGTCTATATCCCCTAAGCGCGCCAAAAATCTTTTCCCGCCAAACACTTTCGCGCCATACACACCCCTACTCACCTTGGGGATTCTCTTCTCCGGCAGCACCTGCAAACCTTTATTGGGGTTCGCAAGCCCGACATCACGGTGCAAATGCAGACTTTGAGTACATTCCATTTCGACCTCCCGTGATACATTTTCTAACTCTGCCGTCTCTTCGGCCCCAATTTCAACTATAATCATTTTTTTCCTTGACGACTGCCGGCGTGCATGAATTTGCCCTGTCAAATTCGGCGGCCGTTGGCTTTTCCACACCCCGAGTCGCGATTTCTATTCCCTCGGTCCATGTAGCCGCGCTCTGCTCTACCTCGCTCTCCCTGCATTCCTCGCACCACGTTATCCTGTTGCGTCCCTTTGCGACCTCCTCGCACAGCTTGCGCCTTATGTCCTTCCCCATTTCTTTTATTTCTTTCTTTGACGCCACCCTCCTTTTTTCCAATTCGTTCTTTCGGATGTTCATTTTGCTTTCCAGCCCCTTTTTTACCTCTTCCAATTCCCGGGTGGATTTGTCCCCCAATTCTTTCAATTGGCCTCCCCTTTTTATTTTCCAACCCAGTTAACCCGTCTTTCATTCCTCTCATTTCTCAGGTGGATTTGTCCCCCTGGGTATCCATTTTTTTCAAAACATCTCACCACAATGTAATTCAAAACACCTCACCAACAACGTTATTAGAAAGACTTCATATTCATGGAGACAAAAGTTTGAAGGAGTAGTTCAGTGACAACACAGACACTGCCCAGATATTTAGATATATGGATATACGAGATGCAACATCCTCGTATGAGTCACCTCGCACACCTCGTATGACTGTACCTGAGATGCTGTGTTGTCATGGTTTACACCAATCATAATACAAACAATTATTTTGCACAAATGTATTTGTTGTGTTTGTGATATTACATTTTTATAGGCAATTTAGGTTGAAGATTTATGTTGAATGTTTTATTTTCAAGAAAGAACCCCTCAGCACACACATAGGGGAGGGGTAGGTGCAGACTGGAAATTTGGGACGATTACACCTCACCACACATAATTCAAAATACCTCACCACCACATGATTAAAACACCTCACCACCACGTAATTATAACTACCCCACCACCACGCAATTTAAAAACACCTCACCACCACATAATTCAAAATACCTCACCACCACGTGATTCAAAACCACCACCACGTTATTAAAAACACTTCACAACCACGGAAACAAAAGTTTGAGGGAGTAGTTAAGTGACAACACAGACACTGCCCAGATATGTAGATATATAGATAAATGACTGTACCTGAATTGCTCTTTTGCCATGGTTTCCACCAATCATAATTCAAACAATTATTTTGCACAAATGTATTTATAATATACGTGATATTACCTTTTATAAACAATTGAAGTTGAAAATTTAAGTTGAAAAAAAAAAATTCCCCAAAAATATTCCCCCCCCAAAAAAAAATAATTCAAAACAAATACCATTAGGACATACCAACGGGAGAGATATGTGCACACCAGAAGATTGGTTTGATTTCACAAAAGTTTGAGTGAGTAGTTCAGTGACAAGATAAGACAACACAAGACAGACACTGCACAGATAGATAGATATATATATATATATATATATATATATATATATATATATATATATATATATATATATATATATATATATATATGTATATTGTTACGGACACGGTTTAGATGTTATTTACCGAGCGGTGGTATTGCCGCGACCTAACAGTTCCCCCGATTCTTCCCCAACTCACCCGATTCACCCAGACGTTGACCAAATCGCGCTATGCCAAATCAATGATGGAAAGGACACGACGACTGGGAAAGAGGAAACGACGCAAGGGGTACAGTTCTCAAGACCTCCGGAGGAGGGTATAATTACAGTGGTGGAGAAAAGAGGGTAGATTACACGGCAGAGTGAGGTAAAAGACACAGAAGAGATGGGCACTTAAATACAATCTTATCTATTCCCGGACCTACCACAGACAAACGGAACAAGGCTGACTTACACAGGGATTGATGGCAGGGAGGGACAGGTAGTTCGATGGCACAAGGTGCACCTTGGCTCGGGGACAGGATAAAGCACGGTCCAGTCCAGAAGATGCGGGGAGGCCTCACAGCGCTCGGAGGTCGTCTTGCTTGCTCCAAGCTCAGCGCGCATCTGACGTCACCTCCCTCTCCCTGCGCATGCTCAGCGGGGAGTGACACGCCCTCGGCTGGTTGGCTCCGCCCCACTGGGGCCGGTCCGCCGCTTCCATTGGGTGCGGGGGTTACCGGGCTCCGCCCTTGACGAGGAGCTGACAGGGAGCCCCTATTTGGTAACCCCGTCGAGCACATGTTCGATGGCGGCTCGCTGGGAAGGCCTGGTGCCCTCCCAACACCTCCCTACCAACCAAGCCGGAGTGAGGACGCGCACTTCCCGCGCCCGCCGCTGCCGTTGCTGTTGTTGTTGTTGTTGCTGAACCGTGAGGAAGAGCTGCGGGGAGGTATCGGGAGGTCCTAAACTTCCTAACGGTGCCATACAATCACATTCTGGTGCAACGAAGGGTCAGAATTAATGGAAACGAGTCCTTAACTGACATAGACTAAGAATAACTAGCAAGATGTCCTATAGTTGTCTTACATGAGATGCGGTGAACCTGGGCACGACATTTAATTGGGGAAATAGGGGGAGGTCGGGTCTACAGAGTGTTGTTTACAGAAAATGGGACTAGGGAATGGGGGATTGGGGATAGTTGGGAAGTATTGAGGAAATAGGGGAATATTTACAAGCGGATATGGATGGATGCAAATCCCATATCCGCAACATTGCACCCTTCTCTACCTCGGGGCGTCCCGACCCGATAAATTTTTACCTACTTTAGTGTGGCACTCAGATGTAGTTCCCTCTACTATTAACTCAACCCTGAGTGCGACAGTTTTACAGATGTTCACAAATGAGTAAATATGTCCCCCTGCGACGTTGCACCCTTCTCCTAACAGAAACATACCCACAGGATAACCGAATCACGGAAAGCATCCTCAAGCTAAACATACAGCCGGTAGGGAGCATCATTTACAGTTGATGCTACTTTTATTTACAAGACTAACCCAGGACCTGTGATTGTTCTTTCTGGGGGGGGAGACAGTCTGCTCTGCATCAATGCACCATGAAAGCACCCAAAACGCACCAATACACCCTCAGGCACCAATCGGTGCCCAGTCATCGTAGTTCGTCAATGTTCAATAATAAAAATAAACCAACAACCCCTAACCCTGCAGGTGGTCTCTTGCTCTTCGGCTCCCTCTGCTGGCTATTTACTTTCTTCCAGATGTCATTTCCTTTCATTTTCTTACTGGCGGCCTATTTGAGCATAAAATGAAATGCACCCAACGTGTCCATTTTTATTTATTTATGGCCCACAGGGCCGACTAGTGTGGTTCACCTGTGGGGCATCGGTGCCCTGTGGCCAAGGTCCGCCAGCAAGATTTCGGGCCCTCATGGCCGGTTCCAGCAGAGGGGCCATGCCCCAACCCATGGGGTCCATAAGTGGTGCTCGGCCACAGACATGTGGTCCATAATGTGGTGCATCGATGCAGACAGCTGGTTCTGAGAGTTCCGGGCGCACAATGGCCGACTCACGCATGCTCCCCTCGGTGCCCAATGGCGCACAGGTCATGTGGGAGAAAAAAGGGGAAAGACAAATGAGCGAGGGGTAAGGTCACAAGGGTACACGTCAATAAGGCAATGCAAGGCGAAATGCGTACGGAGAGCGAAATGAGAAAGCTCGTCCCTACCGTACGTCACCCCCCCTGTCACCTACACTACCCTTGCCCTTACCCCATATTTACAAAATCTACACATTTACAAATTCGTCGCTACTTTCACGTCTTCCCCACATTTCCCTTACACCAAATTCGTCACCACAATCCCTCTAGCCAAAATTTGCCATCACCCAATTCGTCATCAATCCTCATAAGGAGGAAGAGATGGAACATCAAGCACAATGTCACACCCACGTCATGATGCGTCTCACATTCCAAACATCTGCACAATAAAATAACAAAACATGGCATGGTGTGGAGGTACGTCACCTCAGGTGAGTGCATGTAGATGGTGCGAGGAGACTTCAATCCTAACTATCCTCTAAATGACATTAACACACTTTACACTACCCGGGGTCTCTCCCTGCCAATCCATTGGCCAACTTACACTCTGGGTTCTAAAAACCAATTCCCATTGCCCAAACTGTGGTGCTTCTCAATTTGGGGTCTCACTCCCCCGATTCATCTCCCGGTGCCCTTGCACAATTTCTGGGCTGTGACGTGTAGCTCTCCCAGCAGGTCTACCCACCTGCACACCTCCACCACTGCAGTTGCCACCCGAGCTTACCTAGCTCCTTAACCTAACCTATCTACTGGGGAAGGCCCCTCCTGGCTCTGTCACCCCTTGGTGCCCTCTGGCACTGGGCTACCCGGGTCCGTCCTCCGGATCCTCGGGCCCCATCCACAACTACCGGCTCCCAGAGCCCACCTGCGGCCTCACCTGGCCGACATCCTCACAGTGGTGGAGTGCCCAAACCAACTACACACACTAACAGGCTACACGCCCAGCCATTTCCACAACACTGATGCACCCATCCAAATACCATTCTTCCAGCTGCACCACAGATGCCAATATCCAACCACAATTTACCTATACCCTCTACCTAACACTTACACTACCCGCCCCGGGTACCCGTGAAAGGGGACCACTCTTCCCCCATCCACACCTTCGCACCATGCACACCACTCCGTACCACTTACTCCAACTCTCTCCACACCACTCATTCTCTGCTCCATATATTTCACACACCTGTACTTGCACACCTGTGCTCTCATACTTGGTGCCGCCTGCACCCTTCTCTCCCCCAAGCGCATTCGCGCTGATCCACAACACTCACTACTCACCATGACACTCACCCGCAATGCTCTCTCATTCATCACTTGTACACTCACACACACCTCGGAGCATTGCCTCACCAATGCCTCATTTGAAGCTGCTCACCAGCACTTCCATTCATACTGCATCATCTGCTCTGTCTACTCCCTTCTAAAACTCGCGCTCCTCCGTCTTCCCTTTAAACTATTGCGCTCCCTCGTCATTATAATCCACACTAATCTACCTGCGTCCCCACTACAGGTATCCTTGTCACTAACTAATCTTAACGTTGCCTAATGTCATCTTCTAGGGCCCTACACACAATATCCTAACCCACCCGGGCTAGTTTTCACTGCCATACACCCCATAATCTAGTGCTCCTTTGCCCCCCTTTTGTGAGGGATGACAGAGTTGCTATCCCATCACGTGGGGCATCCCTTACTACTATCCCCCCAGTCCTCTGACGCTACGAGCCCCCGTCGCAAGAGGTACTGGGTCCTGCCTCGGCCTCGAGAGCCTAGGCGATCCATGAGGGCGCCTGCTCGCCGGCATAAGGTCTTATCCGGTCGGCATGGACGATCCGAGGGAGGGCCCGTGGCCCCATTTTGATCTTAATGACCACGTCACAGATTTGCGACAGGACGACTCCCGGGCCTTGCCAGGGGGAGGTGAGTTTTGGGCACCTGCCCTTCCGTCTCCGGGGATTAAAGAACCAAATCTTCATCCCCGGAGCGTATTGACTCCCCTGGCTCCGGTCGTCGTACCTGCGCTTCATCTTGGCCCCCGCCAGATGGAGCTGGCAGCGGGCGAAGGCATGGACCCTCTCCATGCCTTCCTCCAGGTGACGTGCGTAACCCTCCCTCAGCGGTGTATCCGTGGTATCTGGCACGGGACCGCATAGCAAGTCGGCGGGAGCCCGTAACTCCCGCCCATACATAAGCAACGCTGGACTGCATGCGGTGGCCCCGTGCTGGCTAGTTCGGTAGGCCATCAACAAGTACGGGAGATGTTCGTCCCAGTCATCCTGACGGGTGGTGGTGAACAATGCTAGTTGTTGTATCAATGTTCTGTTGAACCGTTCCACCATCCCGTCAGATTGCAAGGGCGTGGTTCTTGTTTTCCGAATTGACAGGAGTCTGCACACATCTTTTAGTAATTGGCTCTCAAAATTTCGTCCCTGATCGGTGTGCAGCTCCTGTGGAATCCCGTGCCGACATACAAATCCTTCCACGAAGGCCTGTGCTACCACCCCTGCTTCTTGGTTGGGGAGGGCATAGGCCTCCGGCCACTTGGTGAAATAGTCCATCACAACGAGGATATACTTATTACCTTGGCGGGTGCGAGGTAGTGGTCCTAGAATATCCATAGCCACCCGCTCAAGGGGGGCCCCCACCTGATGTAATTGAAGGGGGGCCCTCACCCTCCGTGCTGGTCCCTTTTTGGCAGAACTGGTGTCGGAGATGCGACGCCTGTCCTGTATGTCGCGCCCCATATTCACCCAATAGAACCTCCGGCGGACCCGAGATATTGTCTTTGTCCTGCCCAAATGGCCGCCGGAGCGGGTACCATGCACCTGTTGCAATATGACGTTCTTAAATTTGTCAGGGACTATCACCAGCCAGGAAGTTCTATCAGAGGGAACCTCCACCCACTTGCGATACAAGATGTTGCCTTTCAATTCCAGGGTCTGCCACTGAGCCCAATACGCCTTTGTTTGCGCCCCGAGGGGGGGTGACCTCTTCCCCCTTTGGTCTTTGCCCCAATTTGACCCATTGGAACACCGGCCCCAGAACAGGATCCTCCTGCTGGGCCGTGCTCCAAGCCAACTCTCCAAATTCCTCGTCCGCAGTTAGTGGCAAAATTGGCCCTCTCACCCGGGTTGCCCGGACGACGAGAATCGGGGCAGAATCGCCCAATTGCTCCCTCTCCTCGTGTCTCGCACAAAATTTACAGTTTTCCCCCAGACAAGGACGCCGAGAGAGTGCGTCTGCATTACCATGGGCCTTCCCGGCCCTATGGGTCACATTAAAATCGTACTGCTGCAACTTTTCCAACCACCTTGCAATTTGGCCCTCCGGTTCCTTGAACCGAAGGAGCCATTGCAAGGAGGAATGGTCAGTTCGAACCGAAAATTTCCGCCCATACAGGTACGGGTGGAAATGGTTCATGGCAGCCAGCATAGCCAATAACTCTTTGCGAGTGACACAATAATTTCGCTCGGGCCGACTTAAGGCCCGACTATAATAACCATTCACTCTCTCCATGCCCTCCTGTGTCTGGGACAAAACTGCCCCCAATCCTTCCTGGCTCGCATCCGTGTCCAGGGTAAATGCCCCGTTACTAGTGGGGTAAGCTAGAAGGGGTGCAGATGTTAAACACCCCTTCAATTTTTGGAAGGCCTCGTGGCACTCCTGTGTCCAATTAAATCGCGTCCCCTTCTCCGTAAGCCGGAGGAGGGGACGGGCCAACTCCGCAAATTTCACCACAAAGCGCCGGTAGTAGGAGCAGAGTCCCAAAAATCCCCGCACCTCCTTGATGGTACGTGGTGCGGGCCACTCCTCTACCGCTTTAATTTTGTCTGGGTCCGTTTTTACCCCCTCGCGGCCGATCACGTGACCTAGATCGGCCACCTCTCTTGCAAACAAAGTGCACTTACTCGGGTTCAGCTTCAACCCTGCCTGTCTGAGGCACCCGAACACCTGGTCCAAATTAGCTACCGCCTGGGGGAAGGTCTTGGCATGTACTAGGACGTCATCCAGGTATACCAGGCATGATTGCCATGGCATGCCGCCTAGTACATGTTCCATTAATCGCTCAAAGGTGGCGGGGGCGTTACACAAACCAAACGGCATCACAGTGAACTGATACAGCCCCTTACCTGTGGAAAATGCCGTTTTCTCCTTCCCTGTCCGATCCATCTCCACCTGCCAATACCCACTCTTGAGGTCCAAAGTTGTGAACCAATTTGAGCCCGCAACGGCATCGAGGGTGTCATCAATCCTTGGCAGGGGATATGAGTCCTTGAGTGTCACGTTGTTTAGCTGGCGATAGTCCACGCAGAACCGCGTGGTCCCATCCTTCTTTTTGACCAGCACAACAGGTGACATCCAAGGACTTCCCGAGGGCTCGATCACGCCTGCGTCGAGCATTTTTTCAACCTGCTCGTCAGCTTCCGCCCTCTTGCTCCAAGGGAGCCGTCGGGCGGCCTGACGAATAGGCCGGGCCTCACAGGTGTGGATCTGATGTTTCACCAGGCCCGTACGTCCAATATCCTCGGTGGACAAGGAGAAGAGGTCCAAATGGGACCCAACCAGTTTGTGTAAGGCCTCCCTCTGGGTACCTCCCAACTCTACACTACTACGATTTACCATCTCGCAAATGGGATCGGGCCAATTCCTATAACTTATTGAAGGCTCCCCCTGGGGCCGGCTCGGCTGGACGTTCTCGCCCCTCACTGACGCGACTTCTCTAACTGGGGTGCAGCCAGCTACCTTCGTGCCCCTCACTATAGTGCGTGGTTCTGTGCTAATATTAATTACTCGGACGGCCACCACCGGCCCGTCCGTTTTTACAAGGGTGCGGCCCACGATTAAACCAGGTATGGATCGCGCTGCCACCGGTTCGACCAGGCCGCAGGATTCCTGCCATGTCGGGCGAGCTGACCATCGGGCCGGCACTATGGCCTCGGCCCCCGGAGGGATGGTCACGGCCTCAGGAGCCTCCAGCTCCACCCTCTCGGCCGTGCTCACCCCCTCCAATGGTAGCACTTCCACTCCCCATCGCAGGATCCCCCGACTCAAGTCGATTTTACAACCGCTGGCAGTCAACAAATCCAACCCTATTAAGCATGGGTCGCACACCTCCGCCACCCAAACCTCTATCTCTTGCTTTACCGATCCCAACTTGAGGGTCACAAAACCACGCCCTATGATCGGAGCCGTTGCCCGGTAGCCAACTGCAAACTATGATTTTCCAGACGCTGGATTTTACCCCAGCCGTCTGCACTCGAATTAAGGACCACGGGGCTGATGATCGTGGCGCTGGCTCCCGTGTCCACCACGGCGTCTACCCCCACGCCGGCAATTTTGCACCGAATTGTCAAACTACCCGTCCCAATTTGGCCACAATGAATGACCTGTCGCGTCAACGAGGGCTTCTCTCCATCCCCTACTGCCGAACACCGCCCTGCATGCCCGGCACGTTCTAGTTTCCCGGGCCCTGGCGGGGGGGGGGGGGGGGGGTGTCTGTGGTCGGCTAGGCCGATCGATACGGGGCGGAGTTGAGGGCATCGGTTGGCGGGAAACGTCCCGGCGCGGAGCTCGACACTCCCATGCACGGTGACCCATCCGAGCACAATTATAGCACCTCACCTGGTAAGGTGCTTGCCTCCGGTATTCCAAATTCCCCCCCCTGTATGTCCGAATTGGGGTACTCTGTCGGGGACTACCGGGTGCCACCGCTGGGGCCGCCTGCCATGGTCCAGGTCCCGCCAGGCGCCGATCCACTAACCTCCGGACCATGCTCTCCAGGTCAGGGCCCCCGTCGGGGGCCGCCCCCTATCACGGGCCCCATCTGACGCACCGCCACTGCGTGGCGCTCGCCTCCCCGGGCCAGGGGCCTCGCTGCTTCCCAACGGGCTGCAGCGTCGTCCGCCTAACTCATGGTTTGCGGGCGCCACATAGCGAGCTGTTGCCGGAGCTCCAGATCCGGAAGGGCCTGAATAAAGTGATCCAGCGCCAGGCTTTCCTGGGAACTCGCTGCCATGTCCGCGTGTGCAATCCCTACCGCGCGGCGAATATCGTGAGCAATTTCCCCGATGGTCTCCTGGGGCTTGCGTTTACGCTGCGCAAGTTGAGCTTTAACAAGCTCGCTTTGCTGTTCAATGCCGAAACGATTAATTAATGCCGCACGGAGAGCTGACAGGGTGAGAGCACCCGGTGGTAAAGCCGTCAGCACCTCCGCCGCCGCACCGCGCAGTGCCCCCACCAGGTGTACTCCACCTTCGTCCGGATTCCAACCGTTGCCTTTACACACGTACTCAAACTGCGCCAGGTACGCCCTCAAATCACTCTTGCCGTCATACGGCGCGAGTGGGACCTTGTGGGCGCCCGAAGGTCGGGCCCCGCGCGTCACTCCTTGCGGGATGAACGCGGGACCAAACCGTTCGGGCTCCCACAGTACGCTATTCCCGGGGGGCTCCTGCGCGTCCCCCGTCCCTCCAAACACTACCCCTCCTGGTGTCGATGCCTGGGTCACCCCTGCGCAACCCGCTACCCACGCCATACCCCCACATCCTTGCTCACCAGCACCCCCCTCACTCCTCATAGCCAAACCTCCTTGCACACCTCCTCTGTCCATACACTCCGGACCAGTCATACATCTTACCATTGGTCCCTCACGAACACCCGGGTCTACACCACCCCCCAAGCCGACTGAATCTCCCCTCACATCATATACATTGCCACTCACCTCCGTACCTCGTCGTCGCACCTCCTCTGCCACCTGCATACTTTTATTTGGTGAGTGAGCACCCCATCATGATTTGAACACAGACCTTGTACATATTCCATGACTTCCTCCTTTATCTCCCTCTTAGTTTCCCTCCGTCTCTTCTTAATTTCACTCACCCCCTCTTCCACCTCCTCTAATTTTCCCTTTACCTCCTTCAGCTCCCGGTGCGCCCCCTCTATTTCTTCCTCCATCGCTACTTTAACCGTTTCTATGTGCGTCCTTACCTCCCGGTCCTTCGTCTCCATTACTTCTGTCACCTCTTCCAACGTCTTCGTCAATCCCTCATGTACCATTTGACATTCCTTCTGTGTCGCTATTAATTCATTTTTAATGTCTTTTTGTGTCGCTTTTAACCCCCCGATTATTGCCGTGTTCTTTTCCACTTGGTCCACTAGTTCCTTTTGTCCCACTGTCAGCTGTTCTACTCCCTTCGTCAGACCCTCTATTCCCCCTTGTAACCTCGCCGTATTATTCCTCACCTCTTTCTCTATACGCTTTTCGCCTCGCTTTACCTCCTCGCGTACTCCCGAGACCTCCTCACTCACACCTCGTCGTATCTCCTCTTTCATCTCCTCCATCTCTTTTGTAGATGCCACCCTCATCTGTCCCAATTCATCCCTCTGAGCATCCAATTTACTTTCTAACCCGATTTTCACCTCCTCTAACTGATTCTCCTGGGCAGCCATTCTATTTTCCACCCCCGTTAACCCATGTTTCACCCCTTCTATCCCATTGTCTAACCCCTCAAATTTCTTGTCTAATCCCTTAAAATTATTGTCTAGCCCCTCAAATTTAGCTTCCAGCCGTTCCCCCATTTCTCCCATTTTGCCCCCCATTTCGCCCCCCATTACCCCCATTTTGCCCCCCAATTCGTCCCTCATTGCCCCCATACTGTTTTTCAAACCTCCAATTTGGTCTCCCATTTGTCCCATAAGGGCCCCCATCATTCTGTTTTTCCATTTCTTCATTATTCTTATCCATAAGGGCCTTCATTTGTATAAAAAAAAGGTTCAAATCCACCAGCGGCGCTGCTACGGTTGCGGGCGCGGCAAAATTTGGTGCCGCTACACCCACGTGCGCGAAGACGCCATCTTGTGCGTCTGATACCCCCTCAACCACATTGCCAATGTTCTCTTCCTCTCCTTCCCCCACATACATTTCCCCGAGGTCCTGGGTCGATTCCACCCCGTCTATCTCTAGCTCACCCACCGGCATCCGATCGCCTTGACCAGCCATGGCGCGATTTCAAAATTCGGGTTTTTGTAAAACAACACAAATTTCCAGCAGCTCGTAATTTTGAGCGCGTTAAGCGCGCTTCGGGCCTCGTATCCCACTCCTCGACACCAATTGTTACGGACGCGGTTTAGATGTTATTTACCGAGCGGTGGTATTGCCGTGACCTAACAGTTCCCCCGATTCTCTGGTGTCAGGAGTGGGATACACCACCGCTCAATATTACCGAGCGGTGGTGTATCCCACTCCTGACACCAATTGTTGCGGATGCGGTTAAAGATGTTATTTTACCGAGCGGTTGGTATTACCGCGACCGAACAGTTATTCCCTGATTAGAACCCGATTCCACCCAAACGTTGGCCAGATCGCACCGCGGCTGCTCAATGAGGGAAAAGACTAAAACGACGAATGCAAAGAGGAAGACGAAGGCAAAGAAAGGTTTGGAAATACTACTAAATTTATTTACTATTTACACACATAAGCAAAAAGAAAGCAGTCACGTTTATTTACAACACATAAGACGCAGGTGACACAGTGCAAATACTAGCTTACCTACAGTCTTAATTAACCCAGGACAGAACAAACAAAAGACAGACTCACGTGGGGAATGATGACAGGAATGGCAGGAGGTGGATGGCTGGAGGTGAACGCTTGGTGGAGCTTTGGTGGAGGTGAACGCTTGGTGGAGGTGAACGCTTGGTGGAGCCAACGCGGAGCTTGGTGGAGCCTTGGTGGAGGTGAATGCTTGGTGGAGCCAACGCGGAGCTTGGTGGAGCTTTGGTGGAGGTGAACGCTTGGTGGAGCCAACGCGGAGCTTGGTGGAGCCAACGCGGAGCTTGGTGGAGCCTTGGTGGAGGTGAACGCTTGGTGGAGCCAACGCGGCTGGTGGGGGGTTGGTGTGACGGGTTCTCTCTCCTTCCCTCACAAGCTTCAGGACTCTTTCTCTCTCTTTCTTAGTCCCACCCAGTCCAACAACTTCCTCTTGCTTAGTCCAACTCAAGGCCTTTCTGTCTTCTGATCTCCTCCCTCCTCGACTCTCTCCGGGGGCCTCTGCCTCGGGTTATATAAGCCCCACCCTTGACCCTTTGCGAACCTCCCCAAAACATTCTCTCTCCGCCCTCTAAAGCCAACCCCTCGTTCTGGGTTGGTCGGCAAGGGCTGGTTCACTCCTCCCCTCTATGATGAGGTGGAGACCTGCCTTTCTTCCCCAACCCTGCCTCGTGGTCAATGGCGGATGAAGGGAAAACCGCCCAAAATGCAGTTGGCAATTGACGAAAAGGGGGAACGGAGGTTTTGGGAATGGGAATGAAGGGAATCTATCTCTTTCACTTGGTGCAATGGAGTACTTCTATTAATGGGAGACACAGCCTTACCCTAAAACACAGAATAAGATATAACTATCGAACAGGGGTATTCTATGATTGGCTGACGTGTATGCTTGTGGACTAATTATGGGACGCCCTTTTGACCTTTACACAGCTCCGGAGGCAGGAGGCGCAGAATAACCAATAATAATAATAAAGCACACAATAAAAAAAAACACAATCCTCATATCCGCAACACTGCACCCTCCTCCTCTTAGGCACGTCCCGGGCCTACAACTTTTTATTTAGTGTGACACATAGGTGTAGTTCCCTCTACTTTTAACCTGACCCTGAGTGCGACAGTTTTTAAACATAAATAAATGTGTCCCGCTGCTCCATTGCACCCTGCCTAACAGACTTACGCCCACAGTTAACCGAATTGCGGAATGGTCTTCAAACTACACACTGACGGTGGGGAGCATTATTTACAATGACGCTATTTTTATTTACAAAACTAACCCAGGACCTGTAATTGTTCTTTCTGGGGGGGAGACAGTCTGCTCTGCATCAATGCACCATTAAAGCACCCAAAAATGCACCAATACACACCCAAGCACCAATCGGTGCAGTCACCATTGTTCAAGAAAATAAAACCAACAACCCCTAACCCTGCAGGTGATCTCTTGCTCTTTGGCTCCCTCTGCTGGTTATTATTATTGTCTTCCAGTTGTTGTCATTCTTTCATTTTCTTACTGGCGGCCTATATGTATTAAAACTTGCACCCAATGTGTCCTTTTTATTTTATTTATGGCCCACAGGGCCGACTACGTGTGGTTCACCTGTGGGGCATCGGTGCCCTGTGGCCCAGGTCCGCCAGCAAGATTTCGGGCCCTCATGGCCGGTTCCAGCAGAGGGGCCATGCCCCAACCCATGGGGTCCATCAGTGGTGCTCGGCCACAGGCATGTGGTCCATAATGTGGTGCATCGATGCAGACAGCTGGTTCTGAGAGTGCCGGGCGCACAATGGCCGACTCACGCACGCTCCCCTCGGCGCCCAATGGCACACAGGTCATGTGGGAGACAAAAGAGACAAATGAGCGAGGGGTAAGGTCACAAGGGTACACATCAATAAGGCAATGCAAGGCGGATGCGTACGGAGAGCGAAGTGAGAAAGCTCGTCCCTACCGTACATCACCCCCCTGTCACCTACACTACCCTTGCCCTTACCCCATATGTACAAAATCTACACATTACCAATCCGTCGCTACCGTCACGTCTTCCCATATTTCCCCTATACCAAATTAGTCTCCACAATCCCTCTACTTCAAAATTTGCCATCACCCAATTCATCATCAATCCTCTTAAGGAGGAAGAGATGGAACATAAAGCACAATGTCACACCCACGTCATGATGCGTCTCACAATCCAAAACATCTGCATCATAAAAAATAATTAAAACATGGCATGGTGTGGAGTACCTGTCACCTCAGGTGAGTGGATGTAGATGGTGCGAGGAGACTCCAATCCTAACTATCCTCTAAATGATTTTAACACACTTTACACTACCCGGGGTCTTTCCCTGCCAATCCATTGGCCACTTACACTATGGGTTCTAAAAACCAATTCCCATTGCCCAAACTGTGGTGCTTCTCAATTTGGGGTCTCACTCCCCCGATTCATCTCCCGGTGCCCTTGCACAATTTCTGGGCTGTGACGTGTAGCTCTCCCAGCAGGTCTACCCACCTGCACACCTCCACCACTGCAGTTGCCACCCGAGCTTACCTAGCTCCTCACCCTAACCTAACTAACTGGGGAAGGCCCCTCCTGGCTCTGTCACCCCTCTGGTGCCCTCTGGCACTGGGCTACCCGGGTCCGTCCTCCGGATCCTCAGGCCCCATCCACAACTACTACCGGCTCCCAGAGCCCACCTGCGGCCTCACCTGGCCGACATCCTCACAGTGGTGGAGTGCCCAAACCAACTACACACACTAACAGGCTACACGCCCAGCCATTTCCACAACACTAATGCACCCTTCCAATCACCATTCTTCCACCCGCACCACAGATGCCAATATCCAACCACAATTTACCTATACCCTCTACCTAACACTTACACTACCCGCCCCGGGTATTCATGATGGGGGTCCACTCTTCCCCCATTCACACCTTCGCACCATCCACTCCACTCCACAATTTCCACCATACTCACTCCACGACCATCAATTCCAATCTTCCAGATATTCCACACTACCATTTATTCCACATAGCCACATACACCTGTTGTTGCACACCTGTGCAATCACCTGGTGCCACCTGCACCCTCCTCCTCTTCCTGGACCATTCGGTCAGCACAATACACAATCACCTTCACTCACTCATACACTGCTCCACACACCTGTTCAGTTGCACACCTGTGCAATCACACCTGTTCAATCACACCTGTTCAATCCTCACCCACACGGCATCATCTCAGCTAACTACTCCCCTCTAACTTAGTGCTCCCCGTCTGCCCTTTAAACTAAGCACATACCACGTCATTATCATCCACACTAATCTACCTGCGTCCCCACTACAGGTATCCTTGTCACCAACTAACCTTAACGTCACCTAAGGTCATCTTCTAGGGCCCTACACACAATATCCTAACCCACCCGGGCTAGTTTTCACTGCCATCAACCCCATAAAGTAGTGCTCCTTTGCCCCCCTCGTTGTGAGGGATGACAGAGTTGCCATCCCACCACATCGGGGAGGTCCCACTATCAATTTTGCTCATCCAAATTCCAACCAATTCAAAAATTTTCCATTTACTGCCAATTCTACCCACTATTATAAATTTCGTATCAAATCACTACCATCATCACAGTCCGCTATATCCTAGCCTCGGTGCGTCATGACATCATTAAACTCGGTTCGTAAAGCCAAGCAATGAATTCGGGTGGTTTGGTCGCCTGCAGGTTGAATCCGTCCGGCTTTCGGTTCAAGGGAGGTGGTTTGGTTGGGCCGAGGTTCCACGCACCATCTCGGCGTGGCACCTTGCGGTCCCGGGCCCGATGGCTCAATCTCCCTCGGTCGGAACCCCGTCCCCGCGAGGGGGCACCGTTCCGCTTCCTCCCACTCGCCCTTGAACCGGACCGGTCGCCTGGCCCGACAAGGCCCGGACTCGACCGTGCAGGGCGGGCCCAAGCCCGAATCGGCAACGACGCTTCGAAGAGAAGCGACGCAGCATCGATCCGCGCCGGGCCTCGCACCCAACAAAGCACACCGCGCCCCGAGTGCTCGCATCGGCTATCCGTCGCCCTAACCGCTAACCCGGTTACCGTCGATGCTTCACCGGCATGCTCACACGCATACGCTACCCCTTTCACCCTCACAAAATCCGGCGTTCCAACGCCGTCCGTACATTCCACCAACGCTCTCCCTGTTACACACCACTCCTCTCACGCACACTCGCCGCGCGCACACCTCGGTCCACACCTCTCCTCCGTTACGTCCTCCGTAACACTCACCATGGGTGTGCACTCTCGCATCCACCCACTAACGCGCTCACATGGGCTCTCCCACACTCGCGCTACCACCAACTCAGGTGTGCTTCCTCGCACACGTTCCACCACCACCTTACTCTCCGTGTCACACTCCGTACACCCCGACGTGCATTCTCGCTCGCACTCGGTATCACACTCGCGCTTCGTAACACGCTCACCCCTTGACGCACACTTTTTTTCCACACGCGTGC
>NW_027618917.1:12500-20000 GCF_964187855.1 Myxine glutinosa | reverse complement strand
TAAACATTGTCCCATGGGGTGGGACCAGGTGGGTGGATAAGCACTGGAGTCCCTTTACCACCCCATTAATCCTACTAACCCCCCTAGAGAATGTTATAGCCGTTATGTTGTGGTTGTGTTTATCTTGCAGTACTATTCGTAATGTAATCCCCGAGCTCCCTTGTCCCAGCTTCCCGGGGAGAGTGTAGGCGCATTCTGATTCTCCCATACGCAAGTGGCCGGAACCCTGGAGGCAGACCTTCCCTTTCTGTGGTTTGACCCAGACGGGGGCAGGCCTCTCGGCCACATGGGCAATCATTGGCGGGCGATAATTAAATTGTCGATTGCAACTCTTGCCGTTGTCAACCCCTTCTCTTTCCAGCGTGGTGACTAAACATGGGGAATCGATAGGTTGTGAGCAGAGGTCATTGAGGGACAGAGGTAGCACTATCATGTGTATTCCTGTGGTGCCTGCTTGGGGAAAGCGCATGCACGACCAGCAATGTGTCCTATTTTGAATTGTTGCCACCTCCCTGGCCACTTTCCAATATGTGTTTTCACCCTTCTTTGGGGCCTTATTCTGGGGTTGTGGCGTGAGTATGTATTCGATGCATGGTATGTAGTTCCTTTCGCCACCGGCCGCGCCAGGGGTCCAGACGCTGCACCGGACCTGCATGGTCATGTCTTTCCCTAGGCGTGTGCGTGTTTGTAGCTTAAAATCAGGGGTTCCCCATTGGTATCCTGGTTGGGCCAAGGTCTTAATGCTAGCTTGCCCGTCTTCCCGGAACTCTCGTTGCTTTTGTAGTACCATGCCAACGCGTCCAGGCCCTGCCGACAGTGCTAGCCAATTTATGTTCACCCAATTTGTGTGCAGGGCTTTCTGTTCGAAACATGGTAGTGATACTCTTTGTCCCCATGTTACGGTGAGGTGTCGGGTTTCGTTTTCGCATCTATTGGAATCGGAATTTCCCCTAGCTGCTGTCGCTATCAATAGTATTGTACCTATGATTAGGCCCATCCTTACTGTGTTCTGGGGGTGTGGTGTCTGGTGCTTGTATGGCCAACTTACAGTGCGTGGCGTGGATCCACGAAGTCTTGCCCTCGCAAAAGACTGCCGTTGGTGTAGTCAGCAACACCTGGACTGGTCCCTTCCACCTTGGTTCCAAGGCGTTCTTGCAGGTGAAGTGCTCCACGAACACCTGGTCTTTTTCCTCTGGTGGAACACCTGATCCACAAGTCTCCTGGGAGCGCCTGGTCTACAGGTCTCCAATTTCCTAATCCACTTTTTTCAAGTGGATCCAATTTTATCCAATATTCAAATTTTTTTTAAATTCAATCCCATTTAATCCAGTCCAATTCAAATTAAATTCAATCCTTCTCTCAGCATCCCATTACCTGTTTCCAACATCAATAAAAATAAAATTATAAAATTAATAAAAAATCAATCATCTCAACTCTCAAATCGAATCAAAAAATAAAAATAAACGAAAATTACTTCAGCGAGAGTTTCAACTAGAATTACCACAAACCAACCACCATTAACCTCCATTAACACAAACAAACCACCATTAACCTCCATGAACCTCCCCCTATTATTTATTTATTTTCACGAATAAACAAATAATAGAAATAACCTGGTCTACTTCCAATTTCAATTCTGGTCAGTTCTGGTGTCTGGTCACACACAATGTTTTCCTCACCCACTGTGATTCGCTCACAATAGATTCCCACTGTTATGTCTGAAATTAAGCTACCCTACTGGGTATTCGTGAAGGGGGTCCATCTTTCCCAACCCCTTCCTTCACACCAGCCACTTCACGTTGTCCACCATACTCACTGAATTGTCATCAATTCTGAAATTCGTCTCATGAAAACACATCCCAGAGTCTAGTGTAACAGCCAGACAAACACATAGACACGCTGAAGACCCCAGGGTACCCATCAAACTAGCTTGTCCCCAGATCAACAACACAGCGAAACATGTAACTTTACTAAAATAATCACTTACTCATAACTAGCTGGATAACTAGCATAACTAGCTCAACACCTGGAACTCATAACTAATACTCATACCACTAATTACTCATAATAACTCATAATTACTTCTGTAATTACTCATGCCAATACTTACTCAAAATAATGTAATATCCCAATCTTCACCCCTTATGCAAATCGAAGCACCCCGGACAACCCACAACCAATATCAACCACTGTAGCCGCCTTCCCCTCCAGGCAGCCACACACAGCCACATACATCTCCATCCACGTCACACAAGACAACAGCCAACGAGTGTGTCCACCACACAGAAACCTTTGGCAATGCAACAACCGAACTCCCAGACAACCAACAACAAAACCCAATCCATCTCCATGGCTCATCAAGCAGTTCCAACTTAATCCAGCTTCACATACCGATTTCCCCAAAAACTCGTGAAACTTCACCCCCATTTTGGAAAAACCCTGGACTAAACCCTGACACCCTAAATAACTTCAGACCCATCTCCAATCTACCCTTTCTGTCAAAAGTTTGGAACGTGCTGTGGCCACTCAACTCAAACATCACCACTCTGCCAATAACCTGTATGAAACATCCCAATCCGGATTCTGCTCCAGCCACAGTACTGAAACTGCTCTCCTCAAAATCACCAGCGACCTTCTCTCTCCTCTGACGCCGGCAACCTCAACATTTTCATCCTCCTCACCTCGACGCCTCCTTTGACATCATCAATCACACCATCCTCCTCACCCTGTTTAGACCAGCTTGTGCCTATTAAACCCAAATTAGTTCACCCCCAAGCTTCACATGGACCACCTACTACTCTCAAATTATCCACTCTGGCTCCGGAATCCCAAAAGCACTCTTCTCTACAATAAACAAACTAAATAAACAAACTTTACAACGTGAACAAAACTCCTCAGCGCCCTGGATACCGCCACCTGTCATTCAGAGTAAACAACAGCATCTCCTTTCTCCTTTCTGGCATCCAAATAAAATTCTGGCTTCAAATCAACTTCCTCGAACTTAACTATGATAAATCTAAATTAATCTTCGTTTGCCCACAACCACTCATAACTTTGCCCCCCAAAAAACAAGTCACATTCTTTGTATATTGCCAACATTGTTCATCGTTTAAGTATCATCCAGAACTAAATTTTTTATAAACCATCAACTTGTAGATGCATTTATTTATATCCCATTAACCCAAGAACTCTCAATTGCTTGGTTATATTTTAGTAATGTCATATATCCATATTTCTTTTCCAAAATGTTCCTGATATACACATTAATCCCATCTGTCTTTGTTTCCAGATCAACTCAAATCAGGAAATCAACACAAATCCTTATTACCTCCAATCAATTCAAAATTAAATCAAACAATTCAAAACCAGATCGGATCAGCGATCAGAAATCACTTTTCCAATCAACACATTCCAAGCAACAATTCATTCAAAGACCAAGCTTAAAAACACAACTCTCATCTTACTGTGACAAATAAGCAACCAACCTACTTCACACTAAAACAAATAACTTTTCATCACCCCTTTCTTCTCCACCGCCTCTTACACTTAAACAGATCATAATTACTCACTCATACACTATTGCCCATCACCCAGTTGCCCCAAACCCAAACACAGGTTTGAAATCCCAGTAGGTTGTTCTTCAATCCCAACCATCATGTGATCCCAACATCTCTCCATTTATTTCGTTCCTCATGGGGTTGGTGTTTTATGGCCTTTACCTCTTACCCAATCACACTGCACATTATTCCCCGTCCTTGATGGATAATTTTACATCCAGATGGGCACAGCATCCCATTTTTGGCGACCCAGCCCTAAAACAAGCCCCTGGACTCCTTGCAGGCTGGACCAAAACCCCCGGTTTAACGTGACTCAAATCCATCTCAAATCCCCACAGCTCGATCGAACACGTCACTGTACTCGACCCGGTTAAATTAAATTCCAAGCGTACTGTACCTGACTGACGCTTCCACAACAACAAAAAACTCGATATTCTCTGTCCACTAATTATGTACATGATTTTGGTTTTACCCACAATATAATGTCCCGATATTCTCCAGATTTAAGTCCTATATATCCTGTCGTTAAAGCAACACCCTGTAGACTGACTCCGCCTGTCGTTCTTCCAAGGTTAGTGAATTACCTCTGACCTTTCCCTTGCATATCTCGAACAAAGGTCAACTAAACTTTAAAAAGTCAAACTTCGAATTGGGGTAACCAGCGCTTTATTATCCCACAAGTAATGCAAGTCCGGCGACAATGGACAAATGACCATTAATGTGGCTCTACATAGCATAATGCTAACTTCTACGAATCCAACAACCGTCACACTTCGTCCAAGGACCTTCCGTACGAGGCGTGCTTCACAATGCCCATCGCACATCCTTCCTCGTTCGCACAACGCTTCATCAACGCACCTCCTCGCGTCCACACCTTGGCACAAGCCACACCACATACCGACAGTTGAAACCTCGACCGTCCTCCTTCCTCGGATCAGCGTTCTGTTGAAAACGTGACATTTCTGCTCAAATTATTGAATTTCCAAATACTCTCCCTGCAGCGCCCGTGAGGCAGCTTGTCCCACATTATCTGCCCTCAGACCCATATGTGTTTTAATAACAACCTTACCAGCATACTAAATCTGTGTCCGCATCGATCAACACAAATGCATCGATGCATCTTCCAGCCGCCACTCCGCACTGTACCTTACTGTATGAACAAGACTTCCTGTTGGAACTTGACTCCGGAAATTAATTACTCTGTCTTGAAATCGTTTATTTTAGCCATCTTAAATAAATCCATCCATCTATCCATCTTATAAATCCATCTTAAATAACGTATTCGTCCTGTGACATTGCCTGGCATATATGTCGCAGCCGGCCACTATTCCGACATGGCTCATGACTCATGTCTAATTCTGACAAGAAGATGAAGGATGAAGGACATGACATGAAGAAGAAGATTCTGACAAGATACTGACATGTGAACGTCCGACATCCAGCAAAGTCGAAATGACCCACAATGCATTTGGGCACACACTTCCTCTGAGAGTGGGCGAGTTATCGCCGGCACTCTGAGCAACCTCATCGCACCCGACCCCAAAATGCACTATATGACACCAATTTCAAAGGTGAGCTGCCTCAGCGATACATCCCACACATACAATCCACAATATCTGCCATTGAATGAACTCTTCAATTCAAGTAAAACACACATATTGATTCGAATTCTGCAACCATCTCCAAGAAACCGCTTCATATCAACAGTAGATCGACAAGGGCACTCCGGGTGCTTTCCTGACCCGATTTATATCAATTCGCTTCCCAAACAACTCCCAAACAGATGAAAATCCGGACTCAGTTCAGGACCTCGCCTGTTCTCTCGGATAGACGCTAAAATGGACATTCCCGGCCTGAATTTCCCCCAAGTCGAGCAGATCGCTTACAAAGTTTCACACCGAAACCCTCTGCTTTGCACATGACACACAGACAAACACATTGGCCAGACACACACGTCAATTAACATCCAAATATACATTCATTCCTCATTCATGTTACGTCTCTCATTCAAGGAAAAGGATTTTTTTGGGACGGGTTTGGACGGGGGGTGGGTTGAGGTGAAAAAAAGGGAAGGCAGGGTGGGGTGTTGGGGTGTTGCCTAGAGCCCCGGGACTGAGCTCAGGTCTTGGGGGGGTGGGGGGTCTTGGTCTGGTATCTGGTCCAGCGGCATCACTCGCTGTTTTACTTGTTTAACTACCTCCTTAATTGTTTTGTCCTGAACTTTGCTTCCTGAACTTGCTTCCTTTGGCTCTGAAGCTTCAAATTCCTACAATGCAGCTCCTGCTTCAATTTTCAATATTTCAAAACCTAACCTGTCCTTCTCACCCTGTGGCCACCTGGCCCATTTCCTGTGAGCTTATTTATTTTCTCTTGTCCACCAGATCCTGGCCTGCTTTATCTGGACCTCTTGTCTAGAACTTAGTCTAGAGCTTCCTGGCTTGACCTCGTAGTTGTCACTACCTTCTTGTCAAACCTACCTGGTACCTACGCATTTCACCCTTCCTGGCCATGTCCCTTTGGCCGTCTATGTTCCTATGGCTTTCTATCTAAGTTTAGCCACAGCCCTTCGTTCCCTGGCATGCAATGGCATACCCCATCTTGTCTCTGGGCTGTTCCTTCCTGGAAAAATCTTGGCCACCTGGTTTCAGCCTATATGGCTGTCCGACCTCATTTTCCCCTCTCCCTTGTTAAGTTATAACGTTACCCTTACCGAACGTTATCTTCACCGATATCTTCACCGATATCCTGCGCAAATCCTTTTACTGGCCATGTTCCTATGGCCCTCTTAAGTTCTACCTAAGTTAGCCACAGCCCTTCGTTCCCTGGCATGCAATGGCATACCCCATCTTGTCTCTGGGCTGTTCCTTCCTGGAAAAATCTTGGCCACCTGGTTTCAACCTATATGGCTGTCCGACCTCATTTTCCCCTCCTGGTGCTAACTGTAACTTTAAGCTTACTGTTAAGTCCTTACTGGTTTATCCTTACTTGTTTATCCTGGCTTTAACAAAGCTACGTCATTCTGAGGCCTAAATGAGCCTCTACTTACAATTTCTGTTCGAGTGCAGACAGCGCGGAAGACAAGGAGACTGAACCCGCTCGAAGGAGGAAGGTACGAATTTGGAATAATAGCCCTCTGATATAAAACAACTCCCACCTTTAATCAAATCAACGTGCCGGCGCCGGCCTCAGGTCAGCCTTCCTCCTGTCCATCGGGCTCCGTTTCCCGTCCTCCGCGTCTGTTGACACCCCACTCCTGGTACCATCTGTGAAGAATCAGCTCTTCGTTTGCAAAAGAAGTCCACAATAACCTGGAATGGCGCAGCTTTATTAATAACCAACTTATACAGATCCGGAGGAGGCCAAGACATCTATAGCAAGAGCCAGTCTCATGCCACGTCAAGCCTTCCTGAAAACGCATTGATTCTCATTCACTTATATACGATTATCAGAAAATCTCCGAGAGAACGAAGCGACTGGCGAGAGTCCCTCCCACCGTTATCATTCGGGGGAGTCAGCCTTTTCCTTATCATTTGGACCAATTGTTTCTCTGGGCTCCGAGAAAACAGAACTGTAACTCACAAAGAGAAGAGTGTATGCTTAGCCAAACAAACCCATATATTTTATGGGTTTGTGTACATGAGTAATCCAAAGCATGTTTATACAGAGTCATGCGTTGCTGAGATTAAAACAAAATATATATAGTTAACGATAGGTTCATGTCATTCTACTAGCATTACGCAAAAACAAGCGCATGTGGGCGTGGGTTTACGACCAGCCTCGAAAAAAGCACACGTATACAATTTGTTCAGCATGACCTCATTTTAAGCCTTTCCTCATCCAAAACTAAAACGAAGCAAAAACCCTTTATTTACTTTATGAAATAGCATTTTTAGACATCATATAAATCATAACACATTAGCACCCAACGTCTATAACTGAACTT
>NW_027618917.1:2500-10000 GCF_964187855.1 Myxine glutinosa | reverse complement strand
CTGCACTCGAACAGAAATTGTAAGTAGAGGCTCATTTAGGCCTCAGAATGACGTAGCTTTGTTAAAGCCAGGATAAACAAGTAAGGATAAACCAGTAAGGACTTAACAGTAAGCTTAAAGTTACAGTTAGCACCAGGAGGGGAAAATGAGGTCGGACAGCCATATAGGTTGAAACCAGGTGGCCAAGATTTTTCCAGGAAGGAACAGCCCAGAGACAAGATGGGGTATGCCATTGCATGCCAGGGAACGAAGGGCTGTGGCTAAACTTAGACGGCCAAAGGGACATGGCCAGGAAGGGTGAAATGCGTAGGTACCAGGTAGGTTTGACAAGAAGGTAGTGACAACTACGAGGTCAAGCCAGGAAGCTCTAGACTAAGTTCTAGACAAGAGGTCCAGATAAAGCAGGCCAGGATCTGGTGGACAAGAGAAAATAAATAAGCTCACAGGAAATGGGCCAGGTGGCCACAGGGTGAGAAGGACAGGTTAGGTTTTGAAATATTGAAAATTGAAGCAGGAGCTGCATTGTAGGAATTTGAAGCTTCAGAGCCAAAGGAAGCAAGTTCAGGAAGCAAAGTTCAGGACAAAACAATTAAGGAGGTAGTTAAACAAGTAAATCAGCGAGTGATGCCGCTGGACCAGATACCAGACCAAGACCCCCCACCCCCCCAAGACCTGAGCTCAGCCCCGGGGCTCTAGGCAACACCCCAACACCCCCCGCCCTGCCTCCCCTTTCCACCTCAACCCACCCCCCGTCCAACCCGTCCCAAAAATCCTTTTTCCTTGAATGAGAGACGTAATATGAATGAGGATATGAATGAGGAATGAATGTATATTGGGATATTAATTGACGTGTGTGTCTGGCCAATGTGTTTGTCTGTGTGTCAAGTGCAAAGCAGAGGGTTTCGGTGTGAAACTTTGTAAGCGATCTGCTCGACTTGGGGGAAATTCAGGCCGGGAATGTCCATTTTAACGTCTATCCGAGAGAACAGGCGAGGTCCTGAACTGAGTCCGGATTTTCATCTGTTTGGGAGTTGTTTGGGAAGCGAATTGATATAAATCGGGTCAGGAAAGCACCCGGAGTGCCCTTGTCGATCTACTGTTGATATGAAGCGGTTTCTTGGAGATGGTTGCAGAATTCGAATCAATATGTGTGTTTTACTTGAATTGAAGAGTTCATTCAATGGCAGATATTGTGTATTGTATGTGTGGGATGTATCGCTGAGGCAGCTCACCTTTGGAATTGGTGTCATATAGTGCATTTTGGATCAGAGAGGTCAAGCGTCGGAGATCCTGTTTTTTTGCGATGTAAACCCCGCCGCGAACGCGAATAGAGCGGCGTGCAGGGAGTGTTGGGATTCGTGTGGAGGCACGAGGGTGCGCGCCAAGACGGGGGGGGGGGGGGGGGGGCGGCGTGGCGTCGTCGCGTTGAGATGGTTGTGCCAGGTCGATCGGCGATCTCTGAATTTAAATCGGATTTTTGTCATGTGTGTTGTGAAATTAAACGTCTATCCGAGAATCCTGGCAATGGTCGTTTAACTAAAGTGTGGTACAAACCTGTGTTTCCGCCGTGCGGCTCCGTGGAAGTTTGGGTAGAGGGATATTGGGTGTTCAGACAGGAGCCGAGCGAGCCGCGAGTCACGGGTGTGTTGTATGAGATTTGCTCAGAGTGCTGGCGATAACTCGCCCACTCTCAGAGGAGGATGTGTGCCCAAATGCATTGTGGGTCATTTCGACTTTGCTGGATGTCGGACGTTCATGTCAGACGAGCCATGTCGGAATAGTGGCCGGCTGCGACATATATGCCAGGCAATGTCACAGGACGAATACGTTACTTATAAGATGGATTTTTATTTAAGATGGATTTATAAGATGGATAGATGGATGGATTTATTTAAGATGGCTAAAATAAACGATTTCAAGACAGAGTAATTAATTTCCGGAGCCAAGTTCCAACAGGAAGTCTTGTTCATACAGTAAGGTACAGTGCGGAGTGGCGGCTGGAAGATGCATCGAGGCATTTGTGTTGATGAAGCGTTGTGCGAACGAGGAGGGATGTGCGAAAGGTGCACCAGGTAGAGAGGTGCTGCATTGTAGAGCACGTACGGAAGTTCCTGGACGGATTGTGACGGTTGTTGGATTCGTAGGAGCTAGCATTTTGCGATGTAGAGCCTCAATAAGGGTCATTTGTCTGTCTGGATGTGGTTCTTGCAGGGAATGACGCCGGACTTGTATTATTTGCGGAAAAATAAAGCGCTGGTTGACCAATTCGAAGTTTGACCTTTTAAAGTTTAGTTGACCTTTGTTCGAGATATGCAAGGGAAAGGTCAGAGGTAATTCACTAACCTTGGAAGAACGACAGGCGGAGTCAGTCTACAGGGTGTTGCTTTAACGACAGGATATATAGGACTTAAATCTGGAGAATGACGAGACCTTTATATTGGGACATTATATTGTGGGTAAAACCAAAATCATGTACATAATTAGTGGACAGAGAATATCGAGTTTTTGTTGTTGAAAGGCCATAAAACACCAACCCCATGAGGAACGAAATAAATGGAGAGATGTTGGGATCACATGATGGTTGGGATTGAAGAACAACCTACTGGGATTTCAAACCTGTGTTTGGGTCTGGGGCAACTGGGTGATGGGCAATAGTGTATGAGTGAGTAATTATGATCTGTTTAAGTGTAAGAGGCGGTGGAGAAGAAAGGGGTGATGAAAAGTTATTTGTTTAGTGTGAAGTAGGTTGGTTGCTTATTTGTCACAGTAAGATGAGAGTTGTGTTTTTAAGCTTGGTCTTTGAATGAATTGTTGCTTGGAATGTGTTGATTGGAAAAGTGATTTCTGATCGCTGATCCGATCTGGTTTTGAATTGTTGATTTAATTTTGAATTGATTGGAGGTAATAAGGATTTGTGTTGATTTCCTGATTTGAGTTCATCTGGAAACAAAGACAGATGGGATTAATGTGTATATCAGGAACAATTTGGAAAAGAAATATGGATATATGACATTACTAAAATATAACCAAGCAATTGAGAGTTCTTGGGTTAATGGGATATAAATAAATGCATCTACAAGTTGATGGTTTATAAAAAATTTAGTTCTGGATGATACTTAAACGATGAACAATGTTGGCAATATACAAAGAATGTGACTTGTTTTTTGGGGGGCAAAGTTATGAGTGGTTGTGGGCAAACGAAGATTAATTTAGATTTATCATAGTTAAGTTCGAGGAAGTTGATTTGAAGCCAGAATTTCATTTGGATGCCAGAAAGGAGAAAGGAGATGCTGAAAGCCAGAAAGGAGATGCTGTTGTCTACTCTGAATGACAGGTGGCGGTATCCAGGGCGCTGAGGAGTTTGTTCACGTTGTAAAGTTTGTTTATTTAGTTTGTTGTAGAGAAGAGTGCTTTTGGGATTCCGGAGCCAGAGTGGATAATTTGAGAGTAGTAGGTGGTCCATGTGAAGCTTGGGAGTGAACTGATTTGGGTTTAATAGGCACAAGCTGGTCTAAACAGGGTGAGGAGGATGGCGTGATTGATGATGTCAAAGGAGGCGTTGAGGTGAGGAGGATGAAAATGTTGAGGTTGCCGGCATCAGAGGAGAGAAAAGGTCGCTGGTGATTTTGAGGAGAGCAGTTTCAGTACTGTGGCTGGAGCAGAATCCGGATTGGGATGTTTCATACAGGTTATTGGCAGAGTGGTGATGTTTGAGTTGAGTGGCCACAGCACGTTCCAAAACTTTTGACAGAAAGGGTAGATTGGAGATGGGTCTGAAGTTATTTAGGGTGTCAGGGTTTAGTCCAGGGTTTTTCCAGAATGGGGGTGAAGTTTCACGAGTTTTTGGGGAAATCGGTATGTGAAGCTGGATTAAGTTGGAACTGCTTGATGAGCCATGGAGATGGATTGGGTTTTGTTGTTGGTTGTCTGGGAGTTCGGTTGTTGCATTGCCAAAGGTTTCTGTGTGGTGGACACACTCGTTGGCTGTTGTCTTGTGTGACGTGGATGGAGATGTATGTGGCTGTGTGTGGCTGCCTGGAGGGGAAGGCGGCTACAGTGGTTGATATTGGTTGTGGGTTGTCCGGGGTGCTTCGATTTGCATAAGGGGTGAAGATTGGGATATTACATTATTTTGAGTAAGTATTGGCATGAGTAATTACATAAGTAATTATGAGTTATTATGAGTAATTAGTGGTATGAGTATTAGTTATGAGTTCCAGGTGTTGAGCTAGTTATGCTAGTTATCCAGCTAGTTATGAGTAAGTGATTATTTTAGTAAAGTTACATGTTTCGCTGTGTTGTGGATCTGCGGACAAGCTAGTTTGATGGGTACCCTGGGGTCTTCGGCGTGTCTATGTGTTTGGCTGTCTGTCACACCGGACTCTTGAATGGGTTTTCATGAGACGAATTTCAGACATAACAGTGAGAATCTATTTTGAGCGAATCACAGTGGGTGAGGAAAACATTGTGTGTGACCAGACACCAGAACTGACCAGAATTGAAATTGGAAGTAGACCAGGTTATTTCTATTATTTGTTTATTCGTGAAAATAAATAAATAATAGGGGGAGGTTAATGGAGGTTAATGGTGGTTTGTGTGTGTTAATGGAGGTTAATGGTGGTTTGTTTGTGTTAATGGAGGTTAATGGTGGTTTGTTTGTGTTAATTCTAGTTGAAACTCTCGCTGAAGTAATTTTCGTTTATTCTTATTTTTTGATACGATTTGAGAGTTGAGATGATTGATTTTTTATTAATTTTATAATTTTTATTGATGTTGGAAACAGGTAATGGGATGCTGAGAGAAGGATTGAATTTAATTTGAATTGGACTGGATTAAATGGGATTGAATTTAAAAATTGAATATTGGATAAAATTGGATCCACTTGAAAAAAAGTGGATTAGGAAATTGGAGAAAAGGTGTTCTATGAAACTATGAATTGAATGAATTGAATCTATGAATTGGAGACCTGTAGACCAGGCGCTCCCAGGAGACTTGTGGACCAGGTGTTCCACCAGAGGAAAAAGACCAGGTGTTCGTGGAGCACTTCACCTGCAAGAACGCCTTGGAACCAAGGTGGAAGGGACCAGTCCAGGTGTTGCTGACTACACCAACGGCAGTCTTTCGCGAGGGCAAGACCTCGTGGATCCACGCCACGCACTGTAAGTTGGCCATACAAACACCAGACACTACACCACAGCAACCACAGTAAGGATGGGCCTAATCATAGGTACAATACTATTGATAGCGACAGCAGCTAGGGGAAACTCCGATTCCAATAGATGCGAAAACGAAACCCGACACCTCACCGTAACATGGGGACAAAGAGTATCACTACCATGTTTCGAACAGAAAGCCCTGCACACAAATTGGGTGAACATAAATTGGCTAGCACTGTCGGCAGGGCCTGGACGCGTTGGCATGGTACTACAAAAGCAACGAGAGTTCCGGGAAGACGGGCAAGCTAGCATTAAGACCTTGGCCCAACCAGGATACAAATGGGGAACCCCTGATTTTAAGCTTCAAACACGCACGCGCCTAGAGAAAGGCATGACTATGCAGGTCCGGTGCAGCGTCTGGACCCCTGGCGCGGCCGGTGGCGAAAAGAACTACATACCATGCATCGAATACATACTCACGCCACAACCCCAGAATAAGGCCCCAAAGAAGGGTGAAAACACATATTGGAAAGTGGCCAGGGAAGTGGCAACAATTCAAAATAGGACACACTGCTGGTCGTGCATGCACTTTCCCCAAGCAGGCACCACAGGAATACACATGATAGTGCTACCTCTGTCCCTCAATGACCTCTGCTCACAACCTATCGATTCCCCATGTTTAGTCACCACGCTGGAAAGAGAAGGGGTTGACAACGGCAAGAGTTGCAATCGACAATTTAATTATCGCCCGTCAATGATTGCCCATGTGGCCGAGAGGCCTGCCCCCGTCTGGGTCAAACCACAGAAAGGGACGGTCTGCCTCCAGGGTTCCGGCCACTTGCGTATGGGAGAATCAGAATGCGCCTACACTCTCCCCGGGAAGCTGGGACAAGGGAGCTCGGGGATTACATTACGAATAGTACTGCAAGATAAACACAACCACAACATAACGGCTATAACATTCTCTAGGGGGGTTAGTAGGATTAATGGGGTGGTAAAGGGACTCCAGTGCTTATCCACCCACCTGGTCCCACCCCATGGGACAATGTTTATATGCGGCGACAAGGCTTACCCCTATTTACCAAATAATTGGGGGGGCACATGTTATCTGGGTTCAGTCCTTCCTGACGTTGAGATACTGGATGAGCTAGACCCAAAGTCCTTGGACAGGCGTTATAAGAGGTCAGTCATGAACGAAGATGGAACCACTAAACTACACGGGAGTCTATGGGAAAAGGTGTTTGGTTTCTTCTTCCCAGGAGCGGGCACAGTCATGGATAGTTTCCGGATAGATAAATTGGCTTTGGCCCTAGAAAAGGTGGCAAACGACACCGCTACGGCTCATGACATACTATTGGATACGGTGATTCACATGCGTACAATGGTGATGCAGAAGTGAGACTAAGGGAAACTAGCCACGCCCTGACGATCGATCGGATCGCGCGCGAAAATTCTTATACATTTAGCTGGCCCACTGACTGGTTCCAGGGATGGACGGGCACCATAGTGAAGTGGTTATTGACCGCACTGGCTGTGATAATCGGGGTAGTAATTTGGGGGGCACTAATGAAATCTCTAGTCCTCCTCTGTATGAGAAAGTACTTTACAGGATGGAAAGTGAAGAAGCCGCCGACAACGACTATGGTTCTGACCACAGAGGCCGTCGACCTGAACGGGTCCTTCAACAAGGCAGTTGCGACCGGCGCTCCAGAAAATTGCATTGAATTTTGTGGCAACTGTGATACTTGTGTGGATCCCATGTGGGAACTGGCTGCTGCCTGTAACGGTGTATGTGATGACTGTGATACTTGTGCTATAAACCCCTTGCGTGTACTGGCTAACGCTGCTTATGTATTACAAGCTGACAGCTGCACGCCCCCTTCTGACCCAACTATGGATCTGATTGCGACACTGGGTCTGGCGGTCGAGGGACCCGACGTGGATATCCTAGACCCGCAAGCCGACCAGGCGCCCAAGGGAGACTTTGACATAAAGGAAGTTCCTCTCTTTGCTTCATATGTATTAAGTTCAAATGCTTCAAGTGAATCGGATTTTTACGCTCTGTACCCTGACCAGGAAATTGAGACACAAGATACTGACAATATTATGTATTCCCCAGAACAGCAGCACGTGAGGGACCTCATGGGCATGATCGTTGATTAACTTCGAAGATCTGCAAGGACTGGGTCTGCAAAGGGTGGGGGGAGCAAGTTCCGCAGGGGAGGTGATGGGCCCTCTGGCGGAGCAGAACCTCATCTGGACCAGACCTCTTCGTTGTGGATCCGAAACGTTAATGGACTTTCATGTTCTGAGCCCTCAGGCTCCGAGCACGCACCACACGACA
>NW_027618916.1:0-57664 GCF_964187855.1 Myxine glutinosa | reverse complement strand
ACACTATCACAAGTGCAAAAAGTGTTTTTTCCACACTAATACAAGTGGAAAAGTGGTTTCCTGCACCAACACAAGGGCGAAAAGTGGTTTTTCAACACTAACACAAGTGCAAAAAGTCGTTTTTCAACACTAACACAAGTGCGAAAAGTGTTTTTTCCACACTAATACAAGTGCAAAAGTGGTTTCCTGCACCAACACAAGTGGGAAAAGTGGTTTTACAACACTAACACAAGTGCGAAAAGTGGTTTTTCAACAATAACACAAGTGCGAAAAGTGGTTTTTCAACACTAACACAAGTGCGAAAAGTGGTTTTTCCACACTAATACAAGTGCAAAAGTGGTTTCCTGCACCAACACAAGTGCGAAAAGTGGTTTTTCAACACTAACACAAGTGCGAAAAGTGGTTTTTCAACACTAACACAAGTGCGAAAAGTGGTTTTTCCACACTAATACAAGTGCAAAAGTGGTTTCCTGCACCATCACAAGTGCAAAAAGTGTTTTTTCCACACTAATACAAGTGCAAAAGTGGTTTCCTGCACCAACACAAGTGCGAAATGTGGTTTTTCAACACTAACACAAGTGCGAAAAGTTGTTTTTCAACACTAACACAAGTGCGAAAAGTGGATTTTCAACACTATCACAAGTGCAAAAAGTGTTTTTTCCACACTAATAAAAGTGCAAAAGTGGTTTCCTGCACCAACACAAGTGCGAAAAGTGGTTTTTCAACACTAACACAACTGCGCAAAAGTGGTTTTTAAACACTAATACAAGTGCGAAAAGTGGTTTTTCCACACTAATACAAGTGCAAAAGTGGTTTTTCCACACTAATACAAGTGCAAAAGTGGTTTCCTGCACCAACACAAGTGCGAAAAGTCATTTTTCAACACTAACACAAGTGCGAAAAGTGGTTTTTCAACACCATCACAAGTGCAAAAAGTGTTTTTTCCACACCAATACAAGTGCAAAAGTGGTTTCCTGCACCAACACAAGTGCGAAAAGTGGTTTTTCAACACTAACACAAGTGCGAAAAGTGGTTTTTCAACACTAACACAAGTGCGAAAAGTGTTTTTTCCACACTAATACAAGTGCCAAAGTGGTTTCCTGCACCAACACAAGTGCGAAAAGTGGTTTTTCAACACTAACACAAGTGCGAAAAGTGGTTTTTCAACACTAACACAAGTGCGAAAAGTGGTTTTTCAACACTAACACAAGTGAGAAAAGTGGTTTTTCCACACTAATACAAGTGCAAAAGTGGTTTCCTGCACCAACACAAGTGCGAAAAGTGGTTTTACAACACTAACACAAGTGCAAAACGTGGTTTTTCAACACTATCACAAGTGCAAAAAGTGTTTTTTCCACACTAATACAAGTGCAAAAGTGGTTTCCTGCACCAACACAAGTGCGAAAAGTGGTTTTTCAACACTAACACAAGTGCGAAAAGTGGTTTTTCAACACTAACACAAGTGCGAAAAGTGGATTTTCAACACTATCACAAGTGCAAAAAGTGTTTTTTCCACACTAATACAAGTGCAAAAGTGGTTTCCTGCACCAACACAAGTGCGAAAAGTGGTTTTTCAACACTAACACAAGTGCGAAAAGTGGTTTTCAACACTAACACAAGTGCGAAAAGTGTTTTTTCCACACTAATATAAGTGCAAAAGTGGTTTCCTGCACCAACACAAGTGCGAAAAGTGGTTTTTCAACAATAACGCAAGTGCGAAAAGTGGTTTTTCAACACTATCACAAGTGCAAAAAGTGTTTTTGCCACACTAATACAAGTGCAAAAGTGGTTTCCTGCACCAACACAAGTGCGAAAAGTGGTTTTTCAACACTAACACAAGTGCGAAAAGTGGTTTTTCAACACTAACACAAGTGCGAAAAGTGTTTTTTCCACAGTAATACAAGTGCAAAAGTGGTTTCCTGCATCAACACAAGTGCGAAAAGTGGTTTTTCAACACTAACACAAGTGTGAAAAGTGGTTTTTCAACACTAACACAAGTGCAAAAAGTGTTTTTTCCACACTAATACAAGTGCAAAAGTGGTTTCCTGCACCAACACAAGTGCGAAAAGTGGTTTTTCAACACTAACACAAGTGCGAAAAGTGGTTTTTCAACACTAACACAAGTGCAAAAAGTGGTTTTTCCACACTAATACAAGTGCAAAAGTGGTTTCCTGCACCAACACAAGTGCGAAAAGTGGTTTTTCAACACTAACACAAGTGCGAAAAGTGGTTTTTCAACACTAACACAAGTGCGAAAAGTGGTTTTTCCACACTAATACAAGTGCAAAAGTGGTTTCCTGCACCAACACAAGTGCGAAAAGTGGTTTTTCAACACTAACACAAGTGCGAAAAGTGGTTGTTCAACACTATCACAAGTGCAAAAAGTGTTTTTTCCACACTAACACAAGTGCAAAAGTGGTTTCCTGCACCAACACAGTGCGAAAAGTGGTTTTTCAACACTAACACAAGTGCGAAAAGTGGTTTTTCCACACTAATACAAGTGCAAAAGTGGTTTCCTGCACCAACACAAGTGCGAAAAGTGGTTTTTCAACACTAACACAAGTGCGGAAAGTGGTTTTTCAACACTATCACAAGTGCAAAAAGTGTTTTTTCCACACTAATACAAGTGCAAAAGTGGTTTCCTGCACCAACACAAGTGCAAAAAGTGGTTTTTCAACACTAACACAAGTGCGACAAGTGGTTTTTCAACACTAACACAAGTGCGAAAAGTGTTTTTTCCACACTAATACAAGTGGAAAAGTGGTTTCCTGCACCAACACAAGTGCGAAAAGTGGTTTTTCAACACTAACACAAGTGCAAAAAGTGGTTTTTCAACACTAACACAAGTGCGAAAAGTGTTTTTTCCACACTAATACAAGTGCAAAAGTGGTTTCCTGCACCAACACAAGTGGGAAAAGTGGTTTTACAACACTAACACAAGTGCGAAAAGTGGTTTTTCAACAATAACACAAGTGCGAAAAGTGGTTTTTCAACACTAACACAAGTGCGAAAAGTGGTTTTTCCACACTAATACAAGTGCAAAAGTGGTTTCCTGCACCAACACAAGTGCGAAAAGTGGTTTTTCAACACCATCACAAGTGCAAAAAGTGTTTTTTCCACACTAATACAAGTGCAAAAGTGGTTTCCTGCACCAACACAAGTGCGAAAAGTGGTTTTTCAACACTAACACAAGTGCGAAAAGTTGTTTTTCAACACTAACACAAGTGCGAAAAGTGGATTTTCAACACTATCACAAGTGCAAAAAGTGTTTTTTCCACACTAATAAAAGTGCAAAAGTGGTTTCCTGCACCAACACAAGTGCGAAAGTGGTTTTTCAACACTAACACAAGTGCGAAAAGTGGTTTTTCAACACTAATACAAGTGCGAAAAGTGGTTTTTCCACACTAATACAAGTGCAAAAGTGGTTTTTCCACACTAATACAAGTGCAAAAGTGGTTTCCTGCACCAACACAAGTGCGAAAAGTGGTTTTTCAACACTAACACAAGTGCGAAAAGTTGTTTTTCAACACTAACACAAGTGCGAAAAGTGGATTTTCAACACTATCACAAGTGCAAAAAGTGTTTTTTCCACACTAATAAAAGTGCAAAAGTGGTTTCCTGCACCAACACAAGTGCGAAAGTGGTTTTTCAACACTAACACAAGTGCGAAAAGTGGTTTTTCAACACTAATACAAGTGCGAAAAGTGGTTTTTCCACACTAATACAAGTGCAAAAGTGGTTTTTCCACACTAATACAAGTGCAAAAGTGGTTTCCTGCACCAACACAAGTGCGAAAAGTCATTTTTCAACACTAACACAAGTGCGAAAAGTGGTTTTTCAACACCATCACAAGTGCAAAAAGTGTTTTTTCCACACCAATACAAGTGCAAAAGTGGTTTCCTGCACCAACACAAGTGCGAAAGGTGGTTTTTCAACACTAACACAAGTGCGAAAAGTTGTTTTTCAACACTAACACAAGTGCGAAAAGTGGATTTTCAACACTATCACAAGTGCAAAAAGTGTTTTTTCCACACTAATAAAAGTGCAAAAGTGGTTTCCTGCACCAACACAAGTGCGAAAAGTGGTTTTTCAACACTAACACAAGTGCGAAAAGTGGTTTTTCAACACTAATACAAGTGCGAAAAGTGGTTTTTCCACACTAATACAAGTGCAAAAGTGGTTTTTCCACACTAATACAAGTGCAAAAGTGGTTTCCTGCACCAACACAAGTGCGAAAAGTCATTTTTCAACACTAACACAAGTGCGAAAAGTGGTTTTTCAACACCATCACAAGTGCAAAAAGTGTTTTTTCCACACCAATACAAGTGCAAAAGTGGTTTCCTGCACCAACACTGGTGCGAAAAGTGGTTTTTCAACACTAACACAAGTGCGAAAGTGGTTTTTCAACACTAACACAAGTGCGAAGAGTGTTTTTTCCACACTAATACAAGTGCCAAAGTGGTTTCCTGCACCAACACAAGTGCGAAAAGTGGTTTTTCAACACTAACACAAGTGCGAAAAGTGGTTTTTCAACACTAACACAAGTGCGAAAAGTGGTTTTTCAACACTAACACAAGTGAGAAAAGTGGTTTTTCCACACTAATACAAGTGCAAAAGTGGTTTCCTGCACCAACACAAGTGCGAAAAGTGGTTTTACAACACTAACACAAGTGCAAAAAGTGTTTTTTCTACACTAATACAAGTGCAAAAGTGGTTTCCTGCACCAACACAAGTGCGAAAAGTGGTTTTTCAACACTAACACAAGTGCGAAAAGTGGTTTTTCAACAATAACACAAGTGCGAAAAGTGGTTTTTCAACACTAACACAAGTGCGAAAAGTGGTTTTTCCACACTAATACAAGTGCAAAAGTGGTTTCCTGCACCAACACAAGTGCGAAAAGTGGTTTTTCAACACTAACACAAGTGCGAAAAGTGGTTTTTCAACACCATCACAAGTGCAAAAAGTGTTTTTTCCACACTAATACAAGTGCAAAAGTGGTTTCCTGCACCAACACAAGTGCGAAAAGTGGTTTTTCAACACTAACACAAGTGCGAAAAGTTGTTTTTCAACACTAACACAAGTGCGAAAAGTGGATTTTCAACACTATCACAAGTGCAAAAAGTGTTTTTTCCACACTAATAAAAGTGCAAAAGTGGTTTCCTGCACCAACACAAGTGCGAAAAGTGGTTTTTCAACACTAACACAAGTGCGAAAAGTGGTTTTTCAACACTAATATAAGTGTGAAAAGTGGTTTTTCCACACTAATACAAGTGCAAAAGTGGTTTTTCCACACTAATACAAGTGCAAAAGTGGTTTCCTGCACCAACACAAGTGCAAAAAGTCATTTTTCAACACTAACACAAGTGCGAAAAGTGGTTTTTCAACACCATCACAAGTGCAAAAAGTGTTTTTTCCACACTAATACAAGTGCAAAAGTGGTTTCCTGCACCAACAGAAGTGCGAAAAGTGGTTTTTCAACACTAACACAAGTGCGAAAAGTGGTTTTTCAACACTAACACAAGTGCGAAAAGTGTTTTTTCCACACTAATACAAGTGCCAAAGTGGTTTCCTGCACCAACACAAGTGCGAAAAGTGGTTTTTCAACACAAACACAAGTGCGAAAAGTGGTTTTTCAACACAAACACAAGTGCGAAAAGTGGTTTTTCAACACTAACACAAGTGCGAAAAGTGGTTTTTCAACACTAACACAAGTGCGAAAAGTGTTTTTTCCACACTAATACAAGTGCAAAAGTGGTTTCCTGCACCAACACAAGTGCGAAAAGTGGTTTTTCAACACTTACACAAGTGCGAAAAGTGGTTTTTCAACACTAACACAAGTGCGAAAAGTGGTTTTTCAACACTAACACAAGTGCGAAAAGTGGTTTTTCCACACTAATACAAGTGCAAAAGTGGTTTCCTTCACCAACACAAGTGCGAAATGTGGTTTTTCAACACTAACACAAGTTCGAAAAGTGGTTTTTCCACACTAATACAAGTGCAAAAGTGGTTTCCTTCACCAACACAAGTGCGAAATGTGGTTTTTCAACACTAACACAAGTGCGAAAAGTGGTTTTTCCACACAAATACAAGTCCAAAAGTGGTTTCCTGCACCAACACAAGTGCGAAAAGTGGTTTTTCAACACTAACACAAGTGCGAAAAGTGGTTTTTCAACACTATCACAAGTGCAAAAAGTATTTTTTCCACACTAATACAAGTGCAAAAGTGGTTTCCTGCACCAACACAAGTGCGAAATGTGGTTTTTCAACACTAACACAAGTGCGAAAAGTTGTTTTTCAACACTAACACAAGTGAGAAAAGTGGTTTTTCAACACTAACACAAGTGCGAAAAGTGGTTTTTCCACACTAATACAAGTGCAAAAGTGGTTTCCTGCACCAACACAAGTGCGAAAAGTGGTTTTTCAACACTAACACAAGTGCGAAAAGTGGTTTTTCAACACTATCACAAGTGCAAAAAGTGTTTTTTTCCACACTAATACAAGTGCAAAAGTGGTTTCCTGCACCAACACAAGTGCAAAAAGTGGTTTTTCAACACTAACACAAGTGCGAAAAGTGGTTTTTCAACACTAACACAAGTGCGAAAAGTGGTTTTTCAACACTATCACAAGTGCAAAAAGTGTTTTTTCCACACTAATACAAGTGCAAAAGTGGTTTCCTGCACCAACACAAGTGCGAAAAGTGGTTTTTCAACACTAACACAAGTGCGAAAAGTGGTTTTTCAACACTAACACAAGTACGAAAAGTGGTTTTTCCACACTAATACAAGTGCAAAAGTGGTTTCCTGCACCAACACAAGTGCGAAAAGTGGTTTTTCAACACTAACACAAGTGCAAAAAGTGGTTTTTCAACACTATCACAAGTGCAAAAAGTGTTTCTCCACACTAATACAAGTGCAAAAGTGGTTTCCTGCACCAACACAAGTGCGAAAAGTGGTTTTTCAACACTAACACAAGGGCGAAAAGTGGTTTTTCAACCCTTACACAAGTGCGAAAAGTGGTTTTTCCACACTAATACAAGTGCAAAAGTGGTTTCCTGCACCAACACAGGTGCGAAAAGTGGTTTTTCAACACTAACACAAGTGCGAAAAGTGGTTTTTCAACACTATCACAAGTGCAAAAAGTGTTTTTTCCACACTAATACAAGTGCAAAAGTGGTTTCCTGCACCAACACAAGTGCGAAAAGTGGTTTTTCAACTCTAACACAAGTGCGAAAAGTGGTTTTTCAACACTAACACAAGTGCGAAAAGTGTTTTTTCCACACTAACACAAGTGCAAAAGTGGTTTCCTGCACCAACACAAGTGCGAAAAGTGGTTTTTCAACACTAACACAAGTGCGAAAAGTGGTTTTTCAACACTAACACAAGTGTGAAAAGTGGTTTTTCCACACTAATACAAGTGCAAAAGTGGTTTCCTGCACCAACACAAGTGCGAAAAGTGGTTTTTCAACACTAACACAAGTGCAAAAAGTGGTTTTTCAACACTATCACAAGTGCAAAAAGTGTTTTTTCCACACTAATACAAGTGCAAAAGTGGTTTCCTGCACCAACACAAGTGCGAAAAGTGGTTTTTCAACACTAACACAAGGGCGAAAAGTGGTTTTTCAACACTAACACAAGTGCGAAAAGTGGTTTTTCCACATTAATACAAGTGCAAAAGTGGTTTCCTGCACCAACACAAGTGCGAAAAGTGGTTTTTCAACACTAACACAAGTGCGAAAAGTGGTTTTTCAACACTATCACAAGTGCAAAAAGTGTTTTTTCCACACTAATACAAGTGCAAAAGTGGTTTCCTGCACCAACACAAGTGCGAAAAGTGGTTTTTCAACACTAACACAAGTGCGACAAGTGGTTTTTCAACACTAACACAAGTGCGAAAAGTGTTTTTTCCACACTAATACAAGTGCAAAAGTGGTTTCCTGCACCAACACAAGTGCGAAAAGTGGTTTTTCAACACTAACACAAGTGCGAAAAGTGGTTTTTCAACACTAACACAAGTGCGAAAAGTGGTTTTTCCACACTAATACAAGTGCAAAAGTGGTTTCCTGCACCAACACAAGTGCGAAAAGTGGTTTTTCAACACTAACACAAGTGCGAAAAGTGGTTGTTCAACACTATCACAAGTGCAAAAAGTGTTTTTCCACACTAATACAAGTGCAAAAGTGGTTTCCTGCACCAACACAAGTGCGAAAAGTGGTTTTTCAACACTAACACAAGTGCGAAAAGTGGTTTTTCAACACTAACACAAGTGCGAAAAGTGGTTTTTCCACACTAATACAAGTGCAAAAGTGGTTTCCTGCAACAACACAAGTGCGAAAAGTGGTTTTTCAACACTAACAGAAGTGCGAAAAGTGGTTTTTCAACACTATCACAAGTGCAAAAAGTGTTTTTTCCACACTAATACAAGTGCAAAAGTGGTTTCCTGCACCAACACAAGTGCGAAAAGTGGTTTTTCAACACTAACACAAGTGCCAAAAGTGGTTTTTCCACACTAATACAAGTGCAAAAGTGGTTTCCTGCACCAACACAAGTGCGAAAAGTGGTTTTTCAACACTAACACAAGTGCGAAAAGTGGTTTTTTAACACTATCACAAGTGCAAAAAGTGTTTTTTCCACACTAATACAAGTGCAAAAGTGGTTTCCTGCACCAACACAAGTGCGAAAAGTGATTTTTCAACACTAACACAAGTGCGAAAAGTGGTTTTTCCACACTAATACAAGTGCAAAAGTGGTTTCCTGCACCAACACAAGTGCGAAAAGTGGTTTTTCAACACTAACACAAGTGCAAAAAGTGTTTTTTCCACACTAATACAAGTGCAAAAGTGGTTTCCTGCACCAACACAAGTGCGAAAAGTGGTTTTTCAACACTAACACAAGTGCGAAAAGTGGTTTTTCAACACTAACACAAGTGCGAAAAGTGTTTTTTCCACACTAATACAAGTGCAAAAGTGGTTTCCTGCATCAACACAAGTGCGAAAAGTGGTTTTTCAACACTAACACAAGTGTGAAAAGTGGTTTTTCAACACTAACACAAGTGCAAAAAGTGTTTTTTCCACACTAATACAAGTGCAAAAGTGGTTTCCTGCACCAACACAAGTGCGAAAAGTGGTTTTTCAACACTAACACAAGTGCGAAAAGTGGTTTTTTAACACTATCACAAGTGCAAAAAGTGTTTTTTCCACACTAATACAAGTGCAAAAGTGGTTTCCTGCACCAACACAAGTGCGAAAAGTGGTTTTTCAACACTAACACAAGTGCGAAAAGTGGTTTTTCAACACTAACACAAGTGCGAAAAGTGGTTTTTCCACACTAATACAAGTGCAAAAGTGGTTTCCTGCACCAACACAAGTGCGAAAAGTGGTTTTTCAACACTAACACAAGTGCGAAAAGTGGTTGTTCAACACTATCACAAGTGCAAAAAGTGTTTTTTCCACACTAATACAAGTGCAAAAGTGGTTTCCTGCACCAACACAAGTGCGAAAAGTGGTTTTTCAACACTAACACAAGTGCGAAAAGTGGTTTTTCAACACTAACACAAGTGCGAAAAGTGGTTTTTCCACACTAATACAAGTGCAAAAGTGGTTTCCTGCACCAACACAAGTGCGAAAAGTGGTTTTTCAACACTAACAGAAGTGCGAAAAGTGGTTTTTCAACACTATCACAAGTGCAAAAAGTGTTTTTTCCACACTAACACAAGTGCAAAAGTGGTTTCCTGCACCAACACAGTGCGAAAAGTGGTTTTTCAACACTAACACAAGTGCAAAAAGTGGTTTTTCCACACTAATACAAGTGCAAAAGTGGTTTCCTGCACCAACACAAGTGCGGAAAGTGGTTTTTCAACACTATCACAAGTGCAAAAAGTGTTTTTTCCACACTAATACAAGTGGAAAAGTGGTTTCCTGCACCAACACAAGGGCGAAAAGTGGTTTTTCAACACTAACACAAGTGCAAAAAGTCGTTTTTCAACACTAACACAAGTGCGAAAAGTGTTTTTTCCACACTAATACAAGTGCAAAAGTGGTTTCCTGCACCAACACAAGTGGGAAAAGTGGTTTTACAACACTAACACAAGTGCGAAAAGTGGTTTTTCAACAATAACACAAGTGCGAAAAGTGGTTTTTCAACACTAACACAAGTGCGAAAAGTGGTTTTTCCACACTAATACAAGTGCAAAAGTGGTTTCCTGCACCAACACAAGTGCGAAAAGTGGTTTTTCAACACTAACACAAGTGCGAAAAGTGGTTTTTCAACACTAACACAAGTGCGAAAAGTGGTTTTTCCACACTAATACAAGTGCAAAAGTGGTTTCCTGCACCATCACAAGTGCAAAAAGTGTTTTTTCCACACTAATACAAGTGCAAAAGTGGTTTCCTGCACCAACACAAGTGCGAAATGTGGTTTTTCAACACTAACACAAGTGCGAAAAGTTGTTTTTCAACACTAACACAAGTGCGAAAAGTGGATTTTCAACACTATCACAAGTGCAAAAAGTGTTTTTTCCACACTAATAAAAGTGCAAAAGTGGTTTCCTGCACCAACACAAGTGCGAAAAGTGGTTTTTCAACACTAACACAACTGCGCAAAAGTGGTTTTTAAACACTAATACAAGTGCGAAAAGTGGTTTTTCCACACTAATACAAGTGCAAAAGTGGTTTTTCCACACTAATACAAGTGCAAAAGTGGTTTCCTGCACCAACACAAGTGCGAAAAGTCATTTTTCAACACTAACACAAGTGCGAAAAGTGGTTTTTCAACACCATCACAAGTGCAAAAAGTGTTTTTTCCACACCAATACAAGTGCAAAAGTGGTTTCCTGCACCAACACAAGTGCGAAAAGTGGTTTTTCAACACTAACACAAGTGCGAAAAGTGGTTTTTCAACACTAACACAAGTGCGAAAAGTGTTTTTTCCACACTAATACAAGTGCCAAAGTGGTTTCCTGCACCAACACAAGTGCGAAAAGTGGTTTTTCAACACTAACACAAGTGCGAAAAGTGGTTTTTCAACACTAACACAAGTGCGAAAAGTGGTTTTTCAACACTAACACAAGTGAGAAAAGTGGTTTTTCCACACTAATACAAGTGCAAAAGTGGTTTCCTGCACCAACACAAGTGCGAAAAGTGGTTTTACAACACTAACACAAGTGCAAAACGTGGTTTTTCAACACTATCACAAGTGCAAAAAGTGTTTTTTCCACACTAATACAAGTGCAAAAGTGGTTTCCTGCACCAACACAAGTGCGAAAAGTGGTTTTTCAACACTAACACAAGTGCGAAAAGTGGTTTTTCAACACTAACACAAGTGCGAAAAGTGGATTTTCAACACTATCACAAGTGCAAAAAGTGTTTTTTCCACACTAATACAAGTGCAAAAGTGGTTTCCTGCACCAACACAAGTGCGAAAAGTGGTTTTTCAACACTAACACAAGTGCGAAAAGTGGTTTTCAACACTAACACAAGTGCGAAAAGTGTTTTTTCCACACTAATATAAGTGCAAAAGTGGTTTCCTGCACCAACACAAGTGCGAAAAGTGGTTTTTCAACAATAACGCAAGTGCGAAAAGTGGTTTTTCAACACTATCACAAGTGCAAAAAGTGTTTTTGCCACACTAATACAAGTGCAAAAGTGGTTTCCTGCACCAACACAAGTGCGAAAAGTGGTTTTTCAACACTAACACAAGTGCGAAAAGTGGTTTTTCAACACTAACACAAGTGCGAAAAGTGTTTTTTCCACAGTAATACAAGTGCAAAAGTGGTTTCCTGCATCAACACAAGTGCGAAAAGTGGTTTTTCAACACTAACACAAGTGTGAAAAGTGGTTTTTCAACACTAACACAAGTGCAAAAAGTGTTTTTTCCACACTAATACAAGTGCAAAAGTGGTTTTCCTGCACCAACACAAGTGCGAAAAGTGGTTTTTCAACACTAACACAAGTGCGAAAAGTTGTTGTTCAACACTATCACAAGTGCAAAAAGTGTTTTTTCCACACTAATACAAGTGCAAAAGTGGTTTCCTGCACCAACACAAGTGCGAAAAGTGGTTTTTCAACACTAACACAAGTGCGAAAAGTGGTTTTTCAACAATAACACAAGTGCGAAAAGTGGTTTTTCCACACTAATACAAGTGCAAAAGTGGTTTCCTGCACCAACACAAGTGCGAAAAGTGGTTTTTCAACACTAACAGAAGTGCGAAAAGTGGTTTTTCAACACTATCACAAGTGCAAAAAGTGTTTTTTCCACACTAACACAAGTGCAAAAGTGGTTTCCTGCACCAACACAAGTGCGAAAAGTGGTTTTTCAACACTAACACAAGTGCGAAAAGTGGTTTTTCCACACTAATACAAGTGCAAAAGTGGTTTCCTGCACCAACACAAGTGCGAAAAGTGGTTTTTCAACACTAACACAAGTGCGGAAAGTGGTTTTTCAACACTATCACAAGTGCAAAAAGTGTTTTTTTCCACACTAATACAAGTGCAAAAGTGGTTTCCTGCACCAACACAAGTGCAAAAAGTGGTTTTTCAACACTAACACAAGTGCGACAAGTGGTTTTTCAACACTAACACAAGTGCGAAAAGTGTTTTTTCCACACTAATACAAGTGCAAAAGTGGTTTCCTGCACCAACACAAGTGCAAAAAGTGGTTTTTCTACACTAACACAAGTGCACAAATTGGTTTTTCAACACTAACACAAGTGCGAAAAGTGTTTTTTCCACACTAATACAAGTGCAAAAGTGGTTTCCTGCACCAACACAAGTGCGAAAAGTGTTTTTTCAACACGAACACAAGTGCGAAAAGTAGTTTTTCAACAATAACACAAGTGCGAAAAGTGGTTTTTCAACACTAACACAAGTGCGAAAAGTGGTTTTTCCACACTAATACAAGTGCAAAAGTGTTTCCTGCACCAACACAAGTGCGAAAAGTGGTTTTTCAACACTAACACAAGTGCGAAAAGTGGTTTTTCGAACACCATCACAAGTGCAAAAAGTGTTTTTTCCACACTAATACAAGTGCAAAAGTGGTTTCCTGCACCAACACAAGTGCGAAAAGTGGTTTTTCAACACTAACACAAGTGCGAAAAGTGGTTTTTCAACACTAACACAAGTGCGAAAAGTGGATTTTCAACACTATCACAAGTGCAAAAAGTGTTTTTTTCCACACTAATAAAAGTGCAAAAGTGGTTTCCTGCACCAACACAAGTGCGAAAAGTGGTTTTTCAACACTAACACAAGTGCGAAAAGTGGTTTTTCAACACTAATACAAGTGCGAAAAGTGGTTTTTCCACACTAATACAAGTGCAAAAGTGGTTTTTCCACACTAATACAAGTGCAAAAGTGGTTTCCTGCACCAACACAAGTGCGAAAAGTCATTTTTCAACACTAACACAAGTGCGAAAAGTGTTTTTTCCATACTAATACAAGTGCAAAAGTGGTTTCCTGCACCAACACAAGTGCGAAAAGTGGTTTTTCAACACTAACACAAGTGCGAAAAGTGGTTTTTCAACACTATCACAAGTGCAAAAAGTGTTTTTCCACACTAATACAAGTGCAAAAGTGGTTTCCTGCACCAACACAAGTGCGAAAAGTGGTTTTTCAACACTAACACAAGTGCGAAAAGTGGTTTTTCAACACTAACATAAGTGCGAAAAGTGTTTTTTCCACACTAATACAAGTGCAAAAGTGGTTTCCTGCATCAACACAAGTGCGAAATGTGGTTTTCAACACTAACACAAGTGCGAAAAGTGGTTTTTCAACACTAACACAAGTGCAAAAAGTGTTTTTTCCACACTAATACAAGTGCAAAAGTGGTTTCCTGCACCAACACAAGTGCGAAAAGTGGTTTTTCCACACTAATACAAGTGCAAAAGTGGTTTCCTGCACCAACACAAGTGCGAAAAGTGGTTTTCAACACTAACACAAGTGCGGAAAGTGGTTTTTCAACACTATCACAAGTGCAAAAAGTGTTTTTTCCACACTAATACAAGTGCAAAAGTGGTTTCCTGCACCAACACAAGTGCAAAAAGTGGTTTTTCAACACTAACACAAGTGCGACAAGTGGTTTTTCAACACTAACACAAGTGCGAAAAGTGTTTTTCCCACACTAATACAAGTGCAAAAGTGGTTTCCTGCACCAACACAAGTGCGAAAAGTGGTTTTTCAACACTAACACAAGTGCACAAAGTGGTTTTTCAACACTAACACAAGTGCAAAAAGTGTTTTTTCCACACTAATACAAGTGCAAAAGTGGTTTCCTGCACCAACACAAGTGCAAAAAGTGTTTTTTCAACACTAACACAAGTGCGAAAAGTAGTTTTTCAACAATAACACAGGTGCGAAAAGTGGTTTTTCAACACTAACACAAGTGCGAAAAGTGGTTTTTTCCACACTAATAAAAGTGCAAAAGTGGTTTCCTGCACCAACACAAGTGCGAAAAGTGGTTTTTCAACACTAACACAAGTGCGAAAAGTGGTTTTTCAACACTAATACAAGTGCGAAAAGTGGTTTTTCCACACTAATACAAGTGCAAAAGTGGTTTTTCCACACTAATACAAGTGCAAAAGTGGTTTCCTGCACCAACACAAGTGCGAAAAGTCATTTTTCAACACTAACACAAGTGCGAAAAGTGTTTTTTCCACACTAATACAAGTGCAAAAGTGGTTTCCTGCACCAACACAAGTGCGAAAAGTGGTTTTTCAACACTAACACAAGTGCGAAAAGTGGTTTTTCAACACTATCACAAGTGCAAAAAGTGTTTTTCCACACTAATACAAGTGCAAAAGTGGTTTCCTGCACCAACACAAGTGCGAAAAGTGGTTTTTCAACACTAACACAAGTGCGAAAAGTGGTTTTTCAACACTAACACAAGTGCGAAAAGTGTTTTTTCCACACTAATACAAGTGCAAAAGTGGTTTCCTGCACCAACACAAGTGCGAAAAGTGGTTTTTCAACACTAACACAAGTGCGAAAAGTGGTTTTTCAACACTAACACAAGTGTGAAAAGTGGTTTTTCAACACTAACACAAGTGCGAAAAGTGGTTTTTCCACACTAATACAAGTGCAAAAATGGTTTCCTGCACCAACACAAGTGCGAAAAGTGGTTTTTCAACACTAACAGAAGTGCGAAAAGTGGTTTTTCAACACTATCACAAGTGCAAAAAGTGTTTTTTCCACACTAATACAAGTGCAAAAGTGGTTTCCTGCACCAACACAAGTGCGAAAAGTGGTTTTTCAACACTAACACAAGTGCGAAAAGTGGTTTTTCCACACTAATACAAGTGCAAAAGTGGTTTCCTGCACCAACACAAGTGCGAAAAGTGGTTTTTCAACACTAACACAAGTGCGGAAAGTGGTTTTTCAACACTATCACAAGTGCAAAAAGTGTTTTTTCCACACTAATACAAGTGCAAAAGTGGTTTCCTGCACCAACACAAGTGCAAAAAGTGGTTTTTCAACACTGACACAAGTGCGAAAAGTGGTTTTTCAACACTATCACAAGTGCAAAAAGTGTTTTTTCCACACTAATACAAGTGCAAAAGTGGTTTACTGCACCAACACAAGTGCGAAAAGTGGTTTTTCAACACTAACACAAGTGCGAAAAGTGGTTTTTCAACACTAACACAAGTGCGAAAAGTGGATTTTCAACACTATCACAAGTGCAAAAAGTGTTTTTCCACACTAATAAAAGTGCAAAAGTGGTTTCCTGCACCAACACAAGTGCGAAAAGTGGTTTTTCAACACTAACACAAGTGCGAAAAGTGGTTTTTCAACACTAATACAAGTGCGAAAAGTGGTTTTTCCACACTAATACAAGTGCAAAAGTGGTTTTTCCACACTAATACAAGTGCAAAAGTGGTTTCCTGCACCAACACAAGTGCGAAAAGTCATTTTTCAACACTAACACAAGTGCGAAAAGTGTTTTTTCCAAACTAATACAAGTGCAAAAGTGGTTTCCTGCACCAACACAAGTGCGAAAAGTGCTTTTTCAACACTAACACAAGTGCGAAAAGTGGTTTTTCAACACTATCACAAGTGCAAAAAGTGTTTTTCCACACTAATACAAGTGCAAAAGTGGTTTCCTGCACCAACACAAGTGCGAAAAGTGGTTTTTCAACACTAACACAAGTGCGAAAAGTGGTTTTTCAACACTAACATAAGTGCGAAAAGTGTTTTTTCCACACTAATACAAGTGCAAAAGTGGTTTCCTGCATCAACACAAGTGCGAAATGTGGTTTTTCAACACTAACACAAGTGCGAAAAGTGGTTTTTCAACACTAACACAAGTGCAAAAAGTGTTTTTTCCACACTAATACAAGTGCAAAAGTGGTTTCCTGCACCAACACAAGTGCGAAAAGTGGTTTTTCCACACTAATACAAGTGCAAAAGTGGTTTCCTGCACCAACACAAGTGCGAAAAGTGGTTTTTCAACACTAACACAAGTGCGGAAAGTGGTTTTTCAACACTATCACAAGTGCAAAAAGTGTTTTTTCCACACTAATACAAGTGCAAAAGTGGTTTCCTGCACCAACACAAGTGCAAAAAGTGGTTTTTCAACACTAACACAAGTGCGACAAGTGGTTTTTCAACACTAACACAAGTGCGAAAAGTGTTTTTCCCACACTAATACAAGTGCAAAAGTGGTTTCCTGCACCAACACAAGTGCGAAAAGTGGTTTTTCAACACTAACACAAGTGCACAAAGTGGTTTTTCAACACTAACACAAGTGCAAAAAGTGTTATTTCCACACTAATACAAGTGCAAAAGTGGTTTCCTGCACCAACACAAGTGCGAAAAGTGTTTTTTCAACACTAACACAAGTGCGAAAAGTAGTTTTTCAACAATAACACAGGTGCGAAAAGTGGTTTTTCAACACTAACACAAGTGCGAAAAGTGGTTTTTCCACACTAATACAAGTGCAAAAGTGGTTTCCTGCACCAACACAAGTGCGAAAAGTGGTTTTTCAACACTAACACAAGTGCGAAAAGTGGTTTTTCGAACACCATCACAAGTGCAAAAAGTGTTTTTTCTACACTAATACAAGTGCAAAAGTGGTTTCCTGCACCAACACAAGTGCGAAAAGTGGTTTTTCAACACTAACACAAGTGCGAAAAGTGGTTTTTCAACACTAATACAAGTGCGAAAAGTGGTTTTTCCACACTAATACAAGTGCAAAAGTGGTTTTTCCACACTAATACAAGTGCAAAAGTGGTTTCCTGCACCAACACAAGTGCGAAAAGTCATTTTTCAACACTAACACAAGTGCGAAAAGTGTTTTTTCCACACTAATACAAGTGCAAAAGTGGTTTCCTGCACCAACACAAGTGCGAAAAGTGGTTTTTCAACACTAACACAAGTGCGAAAAGTGGTTTTTCAACACTATCACAAGTGCAAAAAGTGTTTTTCCACACTAATACAAGTGCAAAAGTGGTTTCCTGCACCAACACAAGTGCGAAAAGTGGTTTTTCAACACTAACACAAGTGCGAAAAGTGGTTTTTCAACACTAACACAAGTGCGAAAAGTGTTTTTTCCACACTAATACAAGTGCAAAAGTGGTTTCCTGCATCAACACAAGTGCGAAAAGTGGTTTTTCAACACTAACACAAGTGCGAAAAGTGGTTTTTCAACACTAACACAAGTGCAAAAAGTGTTTTTTCCACACTAATACAAGTGCAAAAGTGGTTTCCTGCACCAACACAAGTGCGAAAAGTGGTTTTTCAACACTAACACAAGTGCGAAAAGTGGTTTTTCAACACTAACACAAGTGTGAAAAGTGGTTTTTCAACACTAACACAAGTGCGAAAAGTGGTTTTTCCACACTAATACAAGTGCAAAAATGGTTTCCTGCACCAACACAAGTGCGAAAAGTGGTTTTTCAACACTAACAGAAGTGCGAAAAGTGGTTTTTCAACACTATCACAAGTGCAAAAAGTGTTTTTTCCACACTAATACAAGTGCAAAAGTGGTTTCCTGCACCAACACAAGTGCGAAAAGTGGTTTTTCAACACTAACACAAGTGCGAAAAGTGGTTTTTCCACACTAATACAAGTGCAAAAGTGGTTTCCTGCACCAACACAAGTGCGAAAAGTGGTTTTTCAACACTAACACAAGTGCGGAAAGTGGTTTTTCAACACTATCACAAGTGCAAAAAGTGTTTTTTCCACACTAATACAAGTGCAAAAGTGGTTTCCTGCACCAACACAAGTGCAAAAAGTGGTTTTTCAACACTGACACAAGTGCGAAAAGTGTTTTTTCCACACTAATACAAGTGCAAAAGTGGTTTCCTGCACCAACACAAGTGCGAAAAGTGGTTTTTCAACACTAACACAAGTGCACAAAGTGGTTTTTCAACACTAACACAAGTGCGAAAAGTGTTTTTTCCACACTAATACAAGTGCAAAAGTGGTTTCCTGCACCAACACAAGTGCGAAAAGTGGTTTTTCAACACTAACATAAGTGCGAAAAGTGGTTTTTCAACAATAACACAAGTGCGAAAAGTGGTTTTTCAACACTAACACAAGTGCACAAGTTTTCAACACTAACACAAGTGCACAAGTGCACAAGCACAAGTGCACAACACTAACACAAGTTTCAACTTCGCACTTGTGCGAAAAGTGGTTTTTCCACACTAATACAAGTGCAAAAGTGGTTTCCTGCACCAACACAAGTGCGAAAAGTGGTTTTTCAACACTAACACAAGTGCGGAAAGTGGTTTTTCAACACTATCACAAGTGCAAAAAGTGTTTTTTCCACACTAATACAAGTGCAAAAGTGGTTTCCTGCACCAACACAAGTGCAAAAAGTGGTTTTTCAACACTAACACAAGTGCGACAAGTGGTTTTTCAACACTAACACAAGTGCGAAAAGTGTTTTTTCCACACTAATACAAGTGCAAAAGTGGTTTCCTGCACCAACACAAGTGCGAAAAGTGGTTTTTCAATACTAACACAAGTGCGAAAAGTGGTTTTTCAACACTAACACAAGTGCGAAAAGTGGATTTTCAACACTATCACAAGTGCAAAAAGTGTTTTTTCCACACTAATAAAAGTGCAAAAGTGGTTTCCTGCACCAACACAAGTGCGAAAAGTGGTTTTTCAACACTAACACAAGTGCGAAAAGTGGTTTTTCAACACTAATACAAGTGCGAAAAGTGGTTTTTCCACACTAATACAAGTGCAAAAGTGGTTTTTCCACACTAATACAAGTGCAAAAGTGGTTTCCTGCACCAACACAAGTGCGAAAAGTGGTTTTTCAACACTAACACAAGTGCGAAAAGTGGTTTTTCAACACTATCACAAGTGCAAAAAGTGTTTTTCCACACTAATACAAGTGCAAAAGTGGTTTCCTGCACCAACACAAGTGCGAAAAGTGGTTTTTCAACACTAACACAAGTGCGAAAAGTGGTTTTTCAACACTAACACAAGTGCGAAAAGTGTTTTTTCCACACTAATACAAGTGCAAAAGTGGTTTCCTGCATCAACACAAGTGCGAAAAGTGGTTTTTCAACACTAACACAAGTGCGAAAAGTGGTTTTTCAACACTAACACAAGTGCAAAAAGTGTTTTTTCCACACTAATACAAGTGCAAAAGTGGTTTCCTGCACCAACACAAGTGCGAAAAGTGGTTTTTCAACACTAACACAAGTGCGAAAAGTGGTTTTTCAACACTAACACAAGTGTGAAAAGTGGTTTTTCAACACTAACACAAGTGCGAAAAGTGGTTTTTCCACACTAATACAAGTGCAAAAATGGTTTCCTGCACCAACACAAGTGCGAAAAGTGGTTTTTCAACACTAACAGAAGTGCGAAAAGTGGTTTTTCAACACTATCACAAGTGCAAAAAGTGTTTTTTCCACACTAATACAAGTGCAAAAGTGGTTTCCTGCACCAACACAAGTGCGAAAAGTGGTTTTTCAACACTAACACAAGTGCGAAAAGTGGTTTTTCCACACTAATACAAGTGCAAAAGTGGTTTCCTGCACCAACACAAGTGCGAAAAGTGGTTTTTCAACACTAACACAAGTGCGGAAAGTGGTTTTTCAACACTATCACAAGTGCAAAAAGTGTTTTTTCCACACTAATACAAGTGCAAAAGTGGTTTCCTGCACCAACACAAGTGCAAAAAGTGGTTTTTCAACACTGACACAAGTGCGAAAAGTGGTTTTTCAACACTATCACAAGTGCAAAAAGTGTTTTTTCCACACTAATACAAGTGCAAAAGTGGTTTCCTGCACCAACACAAGTGCGAAAAGTGGTTTTTCAACACTAACACAAGTGCGAAAAGTGGATTTTCAACACTAACACAAGTGCGAAAAGTGGATTTTCAACACTATCACAAGTGCAAAAAGTGTTTTTTCCACACTAATAAAAGTGCAAAAGTGGTTTCCTGCACCAACACAAGTGCGAAAAGTGGTTTTTCAACACTAACACAAGTGCGAAAAGTGGTTTTTCAACACTAATACAAGTGCGAAAAGTGGTTTTTCCACACTAATACAAGTGCAAAAGTGGTTTTTCCACACTAATACAAGTGCAAAAGTGGTTTCCTGCACCAACACAAGTGCGAAAAGTCATTTTTCAACACTAACACAAGTGCGAAAAGTGTTTTTTCCAAACTAATACAAGTGCAAAAGTGGTTTCCTGCACCAACACAAGTGCGAAAAGTGGTTTTTCAACACTAACACAAGTGCGAAAAGTGGTTTTTCAACACTATCACAAGTGCAAAAAGTGTTTTTCCACACTAATACAAGTGCAAAAGTGGTTTCCTGCACCAACACAAGTGCGAAAAGTGGTTTTTCAACACTAACACAAGTGCGAAAAGTGGTTTTTCAACACTAACATAAGTGCGAAAAGTGTTTTTTCCACACTAATACAAGTGCAAAAGTGGTTTCCTGCATCAACACAAGTGCGAAATGTGGTTTTTCAACACTAACACAAGTGCGAAAAGTGGTTTTTCAACACTAACACAAGTGCAAAAAGTGTTTTTTCCACACTAATACAAGTGCAAAAGTGGTTTCCTGCACCAACACAAGTGCGAAAAGTGGTTTTTCCACACTAATACAAGTGCAAAAGTGGTTTCCTGCACCAACACAAGTGCGAAAAGTGGTTTTTCAACACTAACACAAGTGCGGAAAGTGGTTTTTCAACACTATCACAAGTGCAAAAAGTGTTTTTTCCACACTAATACAAGTGCAAAAGTGGTTTCCTGCACCAACACAAGTGCAAAAAGTGGTTTTTCAACACTAACACAAGTGCGACAAGTGGTTTTTCAACACTAACACAAGTGCGAAAAGTGTTTTTCCCACACTAATACAAGTGCAAAAGTGGTTTCCTGCACCAACACAAGTGCGAAAAGTGGTTTTTCAACACTAACACAAGTGCACAAAGTGGTTTTTCAACACTAACACAAGTGCAAAAAGTGTTTTTTCCACACTAATACAAGTGCAAAAGTGGTTTCCTGCACCAACACAAGTGCGAAAAGTGTTTTTTCAACACTAACACAAGTGCGAAAAGTAGTTTTTCAACAATAACACAGGTGCGAAAAGTGGTTTTTCAACACTAACACAAGTGCGAAAAGTGGTTTTTCCACACTAATACAAGTGCAAAAGTGGTTTCCTGCACCAACACAAGTGCGAAAAGTGGTTTTTCAACACTAACACAAGTGCGAAAAGTGGTTTTTCGAACACCATCACAAGTGCAAAAAGTGTTTTTTCTACACTAATACAAGTGCAAAAGTGGTTTCCTGCACCAACACAAGTGCGAAAAGTGGTTTTCAACAATAACACAAGTGCGAAAAGTGGTTTTTCAACACTAACACAAGTGCGAAAAGTGGATTTTCAACACTATCACAAGTGCAAAAAGTGTTTTTTCCACACTAATAAAAGTGCAAAAGTGGTTTCCTGCACCAACACAAGTGCGAAAAGTGGTTTTTCAACACTAACACAAGTGCGAAAAGTGGTTTTTCAACACTAATACAAGTGCGAAAAGTGGTTTTTCCACACTAATACAAGTGCAAAAGTGGTTTTTCCACACTAATACAAGTGCAAAAGTGGTTTCCTGCACCAACACAAGTGCGAAAAGTCATTTTTCAACACTATCACAAGTGCGAAAAGTGTTTTTTCCACACTAATACAAGTGCAAAAGTGGTTTCCTGCACCAACACAAGTGCGAAAAGTGGTTTTTCAACACTAACACAAGTGCGAAAAGTGGTTTTTCAACACTATCACAAGTGCAAAAAGTGTTTTTCCACACTAATACAAGTGCAAAAGTGGTTTCCTGCACCAACACAAGTGCGAAAAGTGGTTTTTCAACACTAACACAAGTGCGAAAAGTGGTTTTTCAACACTAACACAAGTGCGAAAAGTGTTTTTTCCACACTAATACAAGTGCAAAAGTGGTTTCCTGCACCAACACAAGTGCGAAAAGTGGTTTTTCAACACTAACACAAGTGCGAAAAGTGGATTTTCAACACTAACACAAGTGCGAAAAGTGGATTTTCAACACTATCACAAGTGCAAAAAGTGTTTTTTCCACACTAATAAAAGTGCAAAAGTGGTTTCCTGCACCAACACAAGTGCGAAAAGTGGTTTTTCAACACTAACACAAGTGCGAAAAGTGGTTTTTCAACACTAATACAAGTGCGAAAAGTGGTTTTTCCACACTAATACAAGTGCAAAAGTGGTTTTTCCACACTAATACAAGTGCAAAAGTGGTTTCCTGCACCAACACAAGTGCGAAAAGTCATTTTTCAACACTAACACAAGTGCGAAAAGTGTTTTTTCCAAACTAATACAAGTGCAAAAGTGGTTTCCTGCACCAACACAAGTGCGAAAAGTGGTTTTTCAACACTAACACAAGTGCGAAAAGTGGTTTTTCAACACTATCACAAGTGCAAAAAGTGTTTTTCCACACTAATACAAGTGCAAAAGTGGTTTCCTGCACCAACACAAGTGCGAAAAGTGGTTTTTCAACACTAACACAAGTGCGAAAAGTGGTTTTTCAACACTAACATAAGTGCGAAAAGTGTTTTTTCCACACTAATACAAGTGCAAAAGTGGTTTCCTGCATCAACACAAGTGCGAAATGTGGTTTTTCAACACTAACACAAGTGCGAAAAGTGGTTTTTCAACACTAACACAAGTGCAAAAAGTGTTTTTTCCACACTAATACAAGTGCAAAAGTGGTTTCCTGCACCAACACAAGTGCGAAAAGTGGTTTTTCCACACTAATACAAGTGCAAAAGTGGTTTCCTGCACCAACACAAGTGCGAAAAGTGGTTTTTCAACACTAACACAAGTGCGGAAAGTGGTTTTTCAACACTATCACAAGTGCAAAAAGTGTTTTTTCCACACTAATACAAGTGCAAAAGTGGTTTCCTGCACCAACACAAGTGCAAAAAGTGGTTTTTCAACACTAACACAAGTGCGACAAGTGGTTTTTCAACACTAACACAAGTGCGAAAAGTGTTTTTCCCACACTAATACAAGTGCAAAAGTGGTTTCCTGCACCAACACAAGTGCGAAAAGTGGTTTTTCAACACTAACACAAGTGCACAAAGTGGTTTTTCAACACTAACACAAGTGCAAAAAGTGTTTTTTCCACACTAATACAAGTGCAAAAGTGGTTTCCTGCACCAACACAAGTGCGAAAAGTGTTTTTTCAACACTAACACAAGTGCGAAAAGTAGTTTTTCAACAATAACACAGGTGCGAAAAGTGGTTTTTCAACACTAACACAAGTGCGAAAAGTGGTTTTTCCACACTAATACAAGTGCAAAAGTGGTTTCCTGCACCAACACAAGTGCGAAAAGTGGTTTTTCAACACTAACACAAGTGCGAAAAGTGGTTTTTCGAACACCATCACAAGTGCAAAAAGTGTTTTTTCTACACTAATACAAGTGCAAAAGTGGTTTCCTGCACCAACACAAGTGCGAAAAGTGGTTTTCAACAATAACACAAGTGCGAAAAGTGGTTTTTCAACACTAACACAAGTGCGAAAAGTGGATTTTCAACACTATCACAAGTGCAAAAAGTGTTTTTTCCACACTAATAAAAGTGCAAAAGTGGTTTCCTGCACCAACACAAGTGCGAAAAGTGGTTTTTCAACACTAACACAAGTGCGAAAAGTGGTTTTTCAACACTAATACAAGTGCGAAAAGTGGTTTTTCCACACTAATACAAGTGCAAAAGTGGTTTTTCCACACTAATACAAGTGCAAAAGTGGTTTCCTGCACCAACACAAGTGCGAAAAGTCATTTTTCAACACTATCACAAGTGCGAAAAGTGTTTTTTCCACACTAATACAAGTGCAAAAGTGGTTTCCTGCACCAACACAAGTGTGAAAAGTGGTTTTTCAACACTAACACAAGTGCGAAAAGTGGTTTTTCAACACTATCACAAGTGCAAAAAGTGTTTTTCCACACTAATACAAGTGCAAAAGTGGTTTCCTGCACCAACACAAGTGCGAAAAGTGGTTTTTCAACACTAACACAAGTGCGAAAAGTGGTTTTTCAACACTAACACAAGTGCGAAAAGTGTTTTTTCCACACTAATACAAGTGCAAAAGTGGTTTCCTGCATCAACACAAGTGCGAAAAGTGGTTTTTCAACACTAACACAAGTGCGAAAAGTGGTTTTTCAACACTAACACAAGTGCAAAAAGTGTTTTTTCCACACTAATACAAGTGCAAAAGTGGTTTCCTGCACCAACACAAGTGCGAAAAGTGGTTTTTCCACACTAATACAAGTGCAAAAGTGGTTTCCTGCACCAACACAAGTGCGAAAAGTGGTTTTTCAACACTAACACAAGTGCGGAAAGTGGTTTTTCAACACTATCACAAGTGCAAAAAGTGTTTTTTCCACACTAATACAAGTGCAAAAGTGGTTTCCTGCACCAACACAAGTGCAAAAAGTGGTTTTTCAACACTAACACAAGTGTGACAAGTGGTTTTTCACCACTAACACAAGTGTGAAAAGTGGTTTTTCAACACTAATACAAGTGCGAAAAGTGGTTTTTCCACACTAATACAAGTGCAAAAGTGGTTTTTCCACACTAATACAAGTGCAAAAGTGGTTTCCTGCACCAACACAAGTGCGAAAAGTCATATTTCAACACTAACACAAGTGCGAAAAGTGGTTTTTCAACACCATCACAAGTGCAAAAAGTGTTTTTTCCACACTAATACAAGTGCAAAAGTGGTTTCCTGCACCAACACAAGTGCGAAAAGTGGTTTTTCAACACTAACACAAGTGCGAAAAGTGGTTTTTCAACACTAACACAAGTGCGAAAAGTGTTTTTTCCACACTAATACAAGTGCAAAAGTGGTTTCCTGCACCAACACAAGTGCGAAAAGTGGTTTTTCAACACTAACACAAGTGCGAAAAGTGGTTTTTCAACACTAACACAAGTGCGAAAAGTGGTTTTTCAACAATAACACAAGTGAGAAAAGTGGTTTTTCCACACTAATACAAGTGCAAAAGTGGTTTCCTGCACCAACACAAGTGCGAAAAGTGGTTTTACAACACTAACACAAGTGCAAAACGTGGTTTTCCAACACTATCACAAGTGCAAAAAGTGTTTTATCCACACTAATACAAGTGCAAAAGTGGTTTCCTGCACCAACACAAGTGCGAAAAGTGGTTTTTCAACACTAACACAAGTGCGAAAAGTGGTTTTTCAACACTAACACAAGTGCGAAAAGTGGATTTTCAACACTATCACAAGTGCAAAAAGTGTTTTTTCCACACTAATACAAGTGCAAAAGTGGTTTCCTGCACCAACACAAGTGCGAAAAGTGGTTTTTCAACACTAACACAAGTGCGAAAAGTGTTTTTTCAACACTAACACAAGTGCGAAAAGTGTTTTTTCCACACTAATACAAGTGCAAAAGTGGTTTCCTGCACCAACACAAGTGCGAAAAGTGGTTTTTCAACACTAACGCAAGTGCGAAAAGTGGTTTTTCAACACTATCACAAGTGCAAAAAGTGTTTTTTCCACACTAATACAAGTGCAAAAGTGGTTTCCTGCACCAACACAAGTGCGAAAAGTGGTTTTTCAACACTAACACAAGTTCGAACAGTGGTTTTTCAACACTAACACAAGTGCAAAAAGTGGTTTTTCCACACTAATACAAGTGCAAAAGTGGTTTCCTGCACCAACACAAGTGCGAAAAGTGGTTTTTCAACACTAACACAAGTGCGAAAAGTGGTTTTTCAACACTAACACAAGTGCGAAAAGTGGTTTTTCCACACTAATACAAGTGCAAAAGTGGTTTCCTGCACCAACACAAGTGCGAAAAGTGGTTTTTCAACACTAACACAAGTGCGAAAAGTTGTTGTTCAACACTATCACAAGTGCAAAAAGTGTTTTTTCCACACTAATACAAGTGCAAAAGTGGTTTCCTGCACCAACACAAGTGCGAAAAGTGGTTTTTCAACACTAACACAAGTGCGAAAAGTGGTTTTTCAACAATAACACAAGTGCGAAAAGTGGTTTTTCCACACTAATACAAGTGCAAAAGTGGTTTCCTGCACCAACACAAGTGCGAAAAGTGGTTTTTCAACACTAACAGAAGTGCGAAAAGTGGTTTTTCAACACTATCACAAGTGCAAAAAGTGTTTTTTCCACACTAACACAAGTGCAAAAGTGGTTTCCTGCACCAACACAAGTGCGAAAAGTGGTTTTTCAACACTAACACAAGTGCGAAAAGTGGTTTTTCCACACTAATACAAGTGCAAAAGTGGTTTCCTGCACCAACACAAGTGCGAAAAGTGGTTTTTCAACACTAACACAAGTGCGGAAAGTGGTTTTTCAACACTATCACAAGTGCAAAAAGTGGTTTTTTCCACACTAATACAAGTGCAAAAGTGGTTTCCTGCACCAACACAAGTGCAAAAAGTGGTTTTTCAACACTAACACAAGTGCGACAAGTGGTTTTTCAACACTAACACAAGTGCGAAAAGTGTTTTTTCCACACTAATACAAGTGCAAAAGTGGTTTCCTGCACCAACACAAGTGCAAAAAGTGGTTTTTCAACACTAACACAAGTGCACAAATTGGTTTTTCAACACTAACACAAGTGCGAAAAGTGTTTTTTCCACACTAATACAAGTGCAAAAGTGGTTTCCTGCACCAACACAAGTGCGAAAAGTGTTTTTTCAACACGAACACAAGTGCGAAAAGTAGTTTTTCAACAATAACACAAGTGCGAAAAGTGGTTTTTCAACACTAACACAAGTGCGAAAAGTGGTTTTTCCACACTAATACAAGTGCAAAAGTGTTTCCTGCACCAACACAAGTGCGAAAAGTGGTTTTTCAACACTAACACAAGTGCGAAAAGTGGTTTTTCGAACACCATCACAAGTGCAAAAAGTGTTTTTTCCACACTAATACAAGTGCAAAAGTGGTTTCCTGCACCAACACAAGTGCGAAAAGTGGTTTTTCAACACTAACACAAGTGCGAAAAGTGGTTTTTCAACACTAACACAAGTGCGAAAAGTGGATTTTCAACACTATCACAAGTGCAAAAAGTGTTTTTTCCACACTAATAAAAGTGCAAAAGTGGTTTCCTGCACCAACACAAGTGCGAAAAGTGGTTTTTCAACACTAACACAAGTGCGAAAAGTGGTTTTTCAACACTAATACAAGTGCGAAAAGTGGTTTTTCCACACTAATACAAGTGCAAAAGTGGTTTTTCCACACTAATACAAGTGCAAAAGTGGTTTCCTGCACCAACACAAGTGCGAAAAGTCATTTTTCAACACTAACACAAGTGCGAAAAGTGTTTTTTCCATACTAATACAAGTGCAAAAGTGGTTTCCTGCACCAACACAAGTGCGAAAAGTGGTTTTTCAACACTAACACAAGTGCGAAAAGTGGTTTTTCAACACTATCACAAGTGCAAAAAGTGTTTTTCCACACTAATACAAGTGCAAAAGTGGTTTCCTGCACCAACACAAGTGCGAAAAGTGGTTTTTCAACACTAACACAAGTGCGAAAAGTGGTTTTTCAACACTAACATAAGTGCGAAAAGTGTTTTTTCCACACTAATACAAGTGCAAAAGTGGTTTCCTGCATCAACACAAGTGCGAAATGTGGTTTTTCAACACTAACACAAGTGCGAAAAGTGGTTTTTCAACACTAACACAAGTGCAAAAAGTGTTTTTTCCACACTAATACAAGTGCAAAAGTGGTTTCCTGCACCAACACAAGTGCGAAAAGTGGTTTTTCCACACTAATACAAGTGCAAAAGTGGTTTCCTGCACCAACACAAGTGCGAAAAGTGGTTTTTCAACACTAACACAAGTGCGGAAAGTGGTTTTTCAACACTATCACAAGTGCAAAAAGTGTTTTTTCCACACTAATACAAGTGCAAAAGTGGTTTCCTGCACCAACACAAGTGCAAAAAGTGGTTTTTCAACACTAACACAAGTGCGACAAGTGGTTTTTCAACACTAACACAAGTGCGAAAAGTGTTTTTCCCACACTAATACAAGTGCAAAAGTGGTTTCCTGCACCAACACAAGTGCGAAAAGTGGTTTTTCAACACTAACACAAGTGCACAAAGTGGTTTTTCAACACTAACACAAGTGCAAAAAGTGTTTTTTCCACACTAATACAAGTGCAAAAGTGGTTTCCTGCACCAACACAAGTGCAAAAAGTGTTTTTTCAACACTAACACAAGTGCGAAAAGTAGTTTTTCAACAATAACACAGGTGCGAAAAGTGGTTTTTCAACACTAACACAAGTGCGAAAAGTGGTTTTTCCACACTAATAAAAGTGCAAAAGTGGTTTCCTGCACCAACACAAGTGCGAAAAGTGGTTTTTCAACACTAACACAAGTGCGAAAAGTGGTTTTTCAACACTAATACAAGTGCGAAAAGTGGTTTTTCCACACTAATACAAGTGCAAAAGTGGTTTTTCCACACTAATACAAGTGCAAAAGTGGTTTCCTGCACCAACACAAGTGCGAAAAGTCATTTTTCAACACTAACACAAGTGCGAAAAGTGTTTTTTCCACACTAATACAAGTGCAAAAGTGGTTTCCTGCACCAACACAAGTGCGAAAAGTGGTTTTTCAACACTAACACAAGTGCGAAAAGTGGTTTTTCAACACTATCACAAGTGCAAAAAGTGTTTTTCCACACTAATACAAGTGCAAAAGTGGTTTCCTGCACCAACACAAGTGCGAAAAGTGGTTTTTCAACACTAACACAAGTGCGAAAAGTGGTTTTTCAACACTAACACAAGTGCGAAAAGTGTTTTTTCCACACTAATACAAGTGCAAAAGTGGTTTCCTGCACCAACACAAGTGCGAAAAGTGGTTTTTCAACACTAACACAAGTGCGAAAAGTGGTTTTTCAACACTAACACAAGTGTGAAAAGTGGTTTTTCAACACTAACACAAGTGCGAAAAGTGGTTTTTCCACACTAATACAAGTGCAAAAATGGTTTCCTGCACCAACACAAGTGCGAAAAGTGGTTTTTCAACACTAACAGAAGTGCGAAAAGTGGTTTTTCAACACTATCACAAGTGCAAAAAGTGTTTTTTCCACACTAATACAAGTGCAAAAGTGGTTTCCTGCACCAACACAAGTGCGAAAAGTGGTTTTTCAACACTAACACAAGTGCGAAAAGTGGTTTTTCCACACTAATACAAGTGCAAAAGTGGTTTCCTGCACCAACACAAGTGCGAAAAGTGGTTTTTCAACACTAACACAAGTGCGGAAAGTGGTTTTTCAACACTATCACAAGTGCAAAAAGTGTTTTTTCCACACTAATACAAGTGCAAAAGTGGTTTCCTGCACCAACACAAGTGCAAAAAGTGGTTTTTCAACACTGACACAAGTGCGAAAAGTGGTTTTTCAACACTATCACAAGTGCAAAAAGTGTTTTTTCCACACTAATACAAGTGCAAAAGTGGTTTACTGCACCAACACAAGTGCGAAAAGTGGTTTTTCAACACTAACACAAGTGCGAAAAGTGGTTTTTCAACACTAACACAAGTGCGAAAAGTGGATTTTCAACACTATCACAAGTGCAAAAAGTGTTTTTCCACACTAATAAAAGTGCAAAAGTGGTTTCCTGCACCAACACAAGTGCGAAAAGTGGTTTTTCAACACTAACACAAGTGCGAAAAGTGGTTTTTCAACACTAATACAAGTGCGAAAAGTGGTTTTTCCACACTAATACAAGTGCAAAAGTGGTTTTTCCACACTAATACAAGTGCAAAAGTGGTTTCCTGCACCAACACAAGTGCGAAAAGTCATTTTTCAACACTAACACAAGTGCGAAAAGTGTTTTTTCCAAACTAATACAAGTGCAAAAGTGGTTTCCTGCACCAACACAAGTGCGAAAAGTGCTTTTTCAACACTAACACAAGTGCGAAAAGTGGTTTTTCAACACTATCACAAGTGCAAAAAGTGTTTTTCCACACTAATACAAGTGCAAAAGTGGTTTCCTGCACCAACACAAGTGCGAAAAGTGGTTTTTCAACACTAACACAAGTGCGAAAAGTGGTTTTTCAACACTAACATAAGTGCGAAAAGTGTTTTTTCCACACTAATACAAGTGCAAAAGTGGTTTCCTGCATCAACACAAGTGCGAAATGTGGTTTTTCAACACTAACACAAGTGCGAAAAGTGGTTTTTCAACACTAACACAAGTGCAAAAAGTGTTTTTTCCACACTAATACAAGTGCAAAAGTGGTTTCCTGCACCAACACAAGTGCGAAAAGTGGTTTTTCCACACTAATACAAGTGCAAAAGTGGTTTCCTGCACCAACACAAGTGCGAAAAGTGGTTTTTCAACACTAACACAAGTGCGGAAAGTGGTTTTTCAACACTATCACAAGTGCAAAAAGTGTTTTTTCCACACTAATACAAGTGCAAAAGTGGTTTCCTGCACCAACACAAGTGCAAAAAGTGGTTTTTCAACACTAACACAAGTGCGACAAGTGGTTTTTCAACACTAACACAAGTGCGAAAAGTGTTTTTCCCACACTAATACAAGTGCAAAAGTGGTTTCCTGCACCAACACAAGTGCGAAAAGTGGTTTTTCAACACTAACACAAGTGCACAAAGTGGTTTTTCAACACTAACACAAGTGCAAAAAGTGTTATTTCCACACTAATACAAGTGCAAAAGTGGTTTCCTGCACCAACACAAGTGCGAAAAGTGTTTTTTCAACACTAACACAAGTGCGAAAAGTAGTTTTTCAACAATAACACAGGTGCGAAAAGTGGTTTTTCAACACTAACACAAGTGCGAAAAGTGGTTTTTCCACACTAATACAAGTGCAAAAGTGGTTTCCTGCACCAACACAAGTGCGAAAAGTGGTTTTTCAACACTAACACAAGTGCGAAAAGTGGTTTTTCGAACACCATCACAAGTGCAAAAAGTGTTTTTTCTACACTAATACAAGTGCAAAAGTGGTTTCCTGCACCAACACAAGTGCGAAAAGTGGTTTTTCAACACTAACACAAGTGCGAAAAGTGGTTTTTCAACACTAATACAAGTGCGAAAAGTGGTTTTTCCACACTAATACAAGTGCAAAAGTGGTTTTTCCACACTAATACAAGTGCAAAAGTGGTTTCCTGCACCAACACAAGTGCGAAAAGTCATTTTTCAACACTAACACAAGTGCGAAAAGTGTTTTTTCCACACTAATACAAGTGCAAAAGTGGTTTCCTGCACCAACACAAGTGCGAAAAGTGGTTTTTCAACACTAACACAAGTGCGAAAAGTGGTTTTTCAACACTATCACAAGTGCAAAAAGTGTATTTCCACACTAATACAAGTGCAAAAGTGGTTTCCTGCACCAACACAAGTGCGAAAAGTGGTTTTTCAACACTAACACAAGTGCGAAAAGTGGTTTTTCAACACTAACACAAGTGCGAAAAGTGTTTTTTCCACACTAATACAAGTGCAAAAGTGGTTTCCTGCATCAACACAAGTGCGAAAAGTGGTTTTTCAACACTAACACAAGTGCGAAAAGTGGTTTTTCAACACTAACACAAGTGCAAAAAGTGTTTTTTCCACACTAATACAAGTGCAAAAGTGGTTTCCTGCACCAACACAAGTGCGAAAAGTGGTTTTTCAACACTAACACAAGTGCGAAAAGTGGTTTTTCAACACTAACACAAGTGTGAAAAGTGGTTTTTCAACACTAACACAAGTGCGAAAAGTGGTTTTTCCACACTAATACAAGTGCAAAAATGGTTTCCTGCACCAACACAAGTGCGAAAAGTGGTTTTTCAACACTAACAGAAGTGCAAAAAGTGGTTTTTCAACACTATCACAAGTGCAAAAAGTGTTTTTTCCACACTAATACAAGTGCAAAAGTGGTTTCCTGCACCAACACAAGTGCGAAAAGTGGTTTTTCAACACTAACACAAGTGCGAAAAGTGGTTTTTCCACACTAATACAAGTGCAAAAGTGGTTTCCTGCACCAACACAAGTGCGAAAAGTGGTTTTTCAACACTAACACAAGTGCGGAAAGTGGTTTTTCAACACTATCACAAGTGCAAAAAGTGTTTTTTCCACACTAATACAAGTGCAAAAGTGGTTTCCTGCACCAACACAAGTGCAAAAAGTGGTTTTTCAACACTGACACAAGTGCGAAAAGTGTTTTTTCCACACTAATACAAGTGCAAAAGTGGTTTCCTGCACCAACACAAGTGCGAAAAGTGGTTTTTCAACACTAACACAAGTGCACAAAGTGGTTTTTCAACACTAACACAAGTGCGAAAAGTGTTTTTTCCACACTAATACAAGTGCAAAAGTGGTTTCCTGCACCAACACAAGTGCGAAAAGTGGTTTTTCAACACTAACATAAGTGCGAAAAGTGGTTTTTCAACAATAACACAAGTGCGAAAAGTGGTTTTTCAACACTAACACAAGTGCACAAGTTTTCAACACTAACACAAGTGCACAAGTGCACAAGCACAAGTGCACAACACTAACACAAGTTTCAACTTCGCACTTGTGCGAAAAGTGGTTTTTCCACACTAATACAAGTGCAAAAGTGGTTTCCTGCACCAACACAAGTGCGAAAAGTGGTTTTTCAACACTAACACAAGTGCGGAAAGTGGTTTTTCAACACTATCACAAGTGCAAAAAGTGTTTTTTCCACACTAATACAAGTGCAAAAGTGGTTTCCTGCACCAACACAAGTGCAAAAAGTGGTTTTTCAACACTAACACAAGTGCGACAAGTGGTTTTTCAACACTAACACAAGTGCGAAAAGTGTTTTTTCCACACTAATACAAGTGCAAAAGTGGTTTCCTGCACCAACACAAGTGCGAAAAGTGGTTTTTCAATACTAACACAAGTGCGAAAAGTGGTTTTTCAACACTAACACAAGTGCGAAAAGTGGATTTTCAACACTATCACAAGTGCAAAAAGTGTTTTTTCCACACTAATAAAAGTGCAAAAGTGGTTTCCTGCACCAACACAAGTGCGAAAAGTGGTTTTTCAACACTAACACAAGTGCGAAAAGTGGTTTTTCAACACTAATACAAGTGCGAAAAGTGGTTTTTCCACACTAATACAAGTGCAAAAGTGGTTTTTCCACACTAATACAAGTGCAAAAGTGGTTTCCTGCACCAACACAAGTGCGAAAAGTGGTTTTTCAACACTAACACAAGTGCGAAAAGTGGTTTTTCAACACTATCACAAGTGCAAAAAGTGTTTTTCCACACTAATACAAGTGCAAAAGTGGTTTCCTGCACCAACACAAGTGCGAAAAGTGGTTTTTCAACACTAACACAAGTGCGAAAAGTGGTTTTTCAACACTAACACAAGTGCGAAAAGTGTTTTTTCCACACTAATACAAGTGCAAAAGTGGTTTCCTGCATCAACACAAGTGCGAAAAGTGGTTTTTCAACACTAACACAAGTGCGAAAAGTGGTTTTTCAACACTAACACAAGTGCAAAAAGTGTTTTTTCCACACTAATACAAGTGCAAAAGTGGTTTCCTGCACCAACACAAGTGCGAAAAGTGGTTTTTCAACACTAACACAAGTGCGAAAAGTGGTTTTTCAACACTAACACAAGTGTGAAAAGTGGTTTTTCAACACTAACACAAGTGCGAAAAGTGGTTTTTCCACACTAATACAAGTGCAAAAATGGTTTCCTGCACCAACACAAGTGCGAAAAGTGGTTTTTCAACACTAACAGAAGTGCGAAAAGTGGTTTTTCAACACTATCACAAGTGCAAAAAGTGTTTTTTCCACACTAATACAAGTGCAAAAGTGGTTTCCTGCACCAACACAAGTGCGAAAAGTGGTTTTTCAACACTAACACAAGTGCGAAAAGTGGTTTTTCCACACTAATACAAGTGCAAAAGTGGTTTCCTGCACCAACACAAGTGCGAAAAGTGGTTTTTCAACACTAACACAAGTGCGGAAAGTGGTTTTTCAACACTATCACAAGTGCAAAAAGTGTTTTTTCCACACTAATACAAGTGCAAAAGTGGTTTCCTGCACCAACACAAGTGCAAAAAGTGGTTTTTCAACACTGACACAAGTGCGAAAAGTGGTTTTTCAACACTATCACAAGTGCAAAAAGTGTTTTTTCCACACTAATACAAGTGCAAAAGTGGTTTCCTGCACCAACACAAGTGCGAAAAGTGGTTTTTCAACACTAACACAAGTGCGAAAAGTGGATTTTCAACACTAACACAAGTGCGAAAAGTGGATTTTCAACACTATCACAAGTGCAAAAAGTGTTTTTTCCACACTAATAAAAGTGCAAAAGTGGTTTCCTGCACCAACACAAGTGCGAAAAGTGGTTTTTCAACACTAACACAAGTGCGAAAAGTGGTTTTTCAACACTAATACAAGTGCGAAAAGTGGTTTTTCCACACTAATACAAGTGCAAAAGTGGTTTTTCCACACTAATACAAGTGCAAAAGTGGTTTCCTGCACCAACACAAGTGCGAAAAGTCATTTTTCAACACTAACACAAGTGCGAAAAGTGTTTTTTCCAAACTAATACAAGTGCAAAAGTGGTTTCCTGCACCAACACAAGTGCGAAAAGTGGTTTTTCAACACTAACACAAGTGCGAAAAGTGGTTTTTCAACACTATCACAAGTGCAAAAAGTGTTTTTCCACACTAATACAAGTGCAAAAGTGGTTTCCTGCACCAACACAAGTGCGAAAAGTGGTTTTTCAACACTAACACAAGTGCGAAAAGTGGTTTTTCAACACTAACATAAGTGCGAAAAGTGTTTTTTCCACACTAATACAAGTGCAAAAGTGGTTTCCTGCATCAACACAAGTGCGAAATGTGGTTTTTCAACACTAACACAAGTGCGAAAAGTGGTTTTTCAACACTAACACAAGTGCAAAAAGTGTTTTTTCCACACTAATACAAGTGCAAAAGTGGTTTCCTGCACCAACACAAGTGCGAAAAGTGGTTTTTCCACACTAATACAAGTGCAAAAGTGGTTTCCTGCACCAACACAAGTGCGAAAAGTGGTTTTTCAACACTAACACAAGTGCGGAAAGTGGTTTTTCAACACTATCACAAGTGCAAAAAGTGTTTTTTCCACACTAATACAAGTGCAAAAGTGGTTTCCTGCACCAACACAAGTGCAAAAAGTGGTTTTTCAACACTAACACAAGTGCGACAAGTGGTTTTTCAACACTAACACAAGTGCGAAAAGTGTTTTTCCCACACTAATACAAGTGCAAAAGTGGTTTCCTGCACCAACACAAGTGCGAAAAGTGGTTTTTCAACACTAACACAAGTGCACAAAGTGGTTTTTCAACACTAACACAAGTGCAAAAAGTGTTTTTTCCACACTAATACAAGTGCAAAAGTGGTTTCCTGCACCAACACAAGTGCGAAAAGTGTTTTTTCAACACTAACACAAGTGCGAAAAGTAGTTTTTCAACAATAACACAGGTGCGAAAAGTGGTTTTTCAACACTAACACAAGTGCGAAAAGTGGTTTTTCCACACTAATACAAGTGCAAAAGTGGTTTCCTGCACCAACACAAGTGCGAAAAGTGGTTTTTCAACACTAACACAAGTGCGAAAAGTGGTTTTTCGAACACCATCACAAGTGCAAAAAGTGTTTTTTCTACACTAATACAAGTGCAAAAGTGGTTTCCTGCACCAACACAAGTGCGAAAAGTGGTTTTCAACAATAACACAAGTGCGAAAAGTGGTTTTTCAACACTAACACAAGTGCGAAAAGTGGATTTTCAACACTATCACAAGTGCAAAAAGTGTTTTTTCCACACTAATAAAAGTGCAAAAGTGGTTTCCTGCACCAACACAAGTGCGAAAAGTGGTTTTTCAACACTAACACAAGTGCGAAAAGTGGTTTTTCAACACTAATACAAGTGCGAAAAGTGGTTTTTCCACACTAATACAAGTGCAAAAGTGGTTTTTCCACACTAATACAAGTGCAAAAGTGGTTTCCTGCACCAACACAAGTGCGAAAAGTCATTTTTCAACACTATCACAAGTGCGAAAAGTGTTTTTTCCACACTAATACAAGTGCAAAAGTGGTTTCCTGCACCAACACAAGTGCGAAAAGTGGTTTTTCAACACTAACACAAGTGCGAAAAGTGGTTTTTCAACACTATCACAAGTGCAAAAAGTGTTTTTCCACACTAATACAAGTGCAAAAGTGGTTTCCTGCACCAACACAAGTGCGAAAAGTGGTTTTTCAACACTAACACAAGTGCGAAAAGTGGTTTTTCAACACTAACACAAGTGCGAAAAGTGTTTTTTCCACACTAATACAAGTGCAAAAGTGGTTTCCTGCACCAACACAAGTGCGAAAAGTGGTTTTTCAACACTAACACAAGTGCGAAAAGTGGATTTTCAACACTAACACAAGTGCGAAAAGTGGATTTTCAACACTATCACAAGTGCAAAAAGTGTTTTTTCCACACTAATAAAAGTGCAAAAGTGGTTTCCTGCACCAACACAAGTGCGAAAAGTGGTTTTTCAACACTAACACAAGTGCGAAAAGTGGTTTTTCAACACTAATACAAGTGCGAAAAGTGGTTTTTCCACACTAATACAAGTGCAAAAGTGGTTTTTCCACACTAATACAAGTGCAAAAGTGGTTTCCTGCACCAACACAAGTGCGAAAAGTCATTTTTCAACACTAACACAAGTGCGAAAAGTGTTTTTTCCAAACTAATACAAGTGCAAAAGTGGTTTCCTGCACCAACACAAGTGCGAAAAGTGGTTTTTCAACACTAACACAAGTGCGAAAAGTGGTTTTTCAACACTATCACAAGTGCAAAAAGTGTTTTTCCACACTAATACAAGTGCAAAAGTGGTTTCCTGCACCAACACAAGTGCGAAAAGTGGTTTTTCAACACTAACACAAGTGCGAAAAGTGGTTTTTCAACACTAACATAAGTGCGAAAAGTGTTTTTTCCACACTAATACAAGTGCAAAAGTGGTTTCCTGCATCAACACAAGTGCGAAATGTGGTTTTTCAACACTAACACAAGTGCGAAAAGTGGTTTTTCAACACTAACACAAGTGCAAAAAGTGTTTTTTCCACACTAATACAAGTGCAAAAGTGGTTTCCTGCACCAACACAAGTGCGAAAAGTGGTTTTTCCACACTAATACAAGTGCAAAAGTGGTTTCCTGCACCAACACAAGTGCGAAAAGTGGTTTTTCAACACTAACACAAGTGCGGAAAGTGGTTTTTCAACACTATCACAAGTGCAAAAAGTGTTTTTTCCACACTAATACAAGTGCAAAAGTGGTTTCCTGCACCAACACAAGTGCAAAAAGTGGTTTTTCAACACTAACACAAGTGCGACAAGTGGTTTTTCAACACTAACACAAGTGCGAAAAGTGTTTTTCCCACACTAATACAAGTGCAAAAGTGGTTTCCTGCACCAACACAAGTGCGAAAAGTGGTTTTTCAACACTAACACAAGTGCACAAAGTGGTTTTTCAACACTAACACAAGTGCAAAAAGTGTTTTTTCCACACTAATACAAGTGCAAAAGTGGTTTCCTGCACCAACACAAGTGCGAAAAGTGTTTTTTCAACACTAACACAAGTGCGAAAAGTAGTTTTTCAACAATAACACAGGTGCGAAAAGTGGTTTTTCAACACTAACACAAGTGCGAAAAGTGGTTTTTCCACACTAATACAAGTGCAAAAGTGGTTTCCTGCACCAACACAAGTGCGAAAAGTGGTTTTTCAACACTAACACAAGTGCGAAAAGTGGTTTTTCGAACACCATCACAAGTGCAAAAAGTGTTTTTTCTACACTAATACAAGTGCAAAAGTGGTTTCCTGCACCAACACAAGTGCGAAAAGTGGTTTTCAACAATAACACAAGTGCGAAAAGTGGTTTTTCAACACTAACACAAGTGCGAAAAGTGGATTTTCAACACTATCACAAGTGCAAAAAGTGTTTTTTCCACACTAATAAAAGTGCAAAAGTGGTTTCCTGCACCAACACAAGTGCGAAAAGTGGTTTTTCAACACTAACACAAGTGCGAAAAGTGGTTTTTCAACACTAATACAAGTGCGAAAAGTGGTTTTTCCACACTAATACAAGTGCAAAAGTGGTTTTTCCACACTAATACAAGTGCAAAAGTGGTTTCCTGCACCAACACAAGTGCGAAAAGTCATTTTTCAACACTATCACAAGTGCGAAAAGTGTTTTTTCCACACTAATACAAGTGCAAAAGTGGTTTCCTGCACCAACACAAGTGTGAAAAGTGGTTTTTCAACACTAACACAAGTGCGAAAAGTGGTTTTTCAACACTATCACAAGTGCAAAAAGTGTTTTTCCACACTAATACAAGTGCAAAAGTGGTTTCCTGCACCAACACAAGTGCGAAAAGTGGTTTTTCAACACTAACACAAGTGCGAAAAGTGGTTTTTCAACACTAACACAAGTGCGAAAAGTGTTTTTTCCACACTAATACAAGTGCAAAAGTGGTTTCCTGCATCAACACAAGTGCGAAAAGTGGTTTTTCAACACTAACACAAGTGCGAAAAGTGGTTTTTCAACACTAACACAAGTGCAAAAAGTGTTTTTTCCACACTAATACAAGTGCAAAAGTGGTTTCCTGCACCAACACAAGTGCGAAAAGTGGTTTTTCAACACTAACACAAGTGCGAAAAGTGGTATTTCAACACTAACACAAGTGTGAAAAGTGGTTTTTCAACACTAACACAAGTGCGAAAAGTGGTTTTTCCACACTAATACAAGTGCAAAAATGGTTTCCTGCACCAACACAAGTGCGAAAAGTGGTTTTTCAACACTAACAGAAGTGCGAAAAGTGGTTTTTCAACACTATCACAAGTGCAAAAAGTGTTTTTTCCACACTAATACAAGTGCAAAAGTGGTTTCCTGCACCAACACAAGTGCGAAAAGTGGTTTTTCAACACTAACACAAGTGCGAAAAGTGGTTTTTCCACACTAATACAAGTGCAAAAGTGGTTTCCTGCACCAACACAAGTGCGAAAAGTGGTTTTTCAACACTAACACAAGTGCGGAAAGTGGTTTTTCAACACTATCACAAGTGCAAAAAGTGTTTTTTCCACACTAATACAAGTGCAAAAGTGGTTTCCTGCACCAACACAAGTGCAAAAAGTGGTTTTTCAACACTGACACAAGTGCGAAAAGTGTGTTTTCCACACTAATACAAGTGCAAAAGTGGTTTCCTGCACCAACACAAGTGCGAAAAGTGGTTTTTCAACACTAACACAAGTGCACAAAGTGGTTTTTCAACACTAACACAAGTGCAAAAAGTGTTTTTTCTACACTAATACAAGTGCAAAAGTGGTTTCCTGCACCAACACAAGTGCGAAAAGTGGTTTTTCAACACTAACACAAGTGCGAAAAGTGGTTTTTCAACACTAATACAAGTGCGAAAAGTGGTTTTTCCACACTAATACAAGTGCAAAAGTGGTTTCCTGCACCAACACAAGTGCGAAAAGTGGTTTTTCAACACTAACACAAGTGCGAAAAGTGGTTTTTCGAACACCATCACAAGTGCAAAAAGTGTTTTTTCTACACTAATACAAGTGCAAAAGTGGTTTCCTGCACCAACACAAGTGCGAAAAGTGGTTTTTCAACACTAACACAAGTGCGAAAAGTGGTTTTTCAACACTAATACAAGTGCGAAAAGTGGTTTTTCCACACTAATACAAGTGCAAAAGTGGTTTTTCCACACTAATACAAGTGCAAAAGTGGTTTCCTGCACCAACACAAGTGCGAAAAGTCATTTTTCAACACTAACACAAGTGCGAAAAGTGTTTTTTCCACACTAATACAAGTGCAAAAGTGGTTTCCTGCACCAACACAAGTGCGAAAAGTGGTTTTTCAACACTAACACAAGTGCGAAAAGTGGTTTTTCAACACTATCACAAGTGCAAAAAGTGTATTTCCACACTAATACAAGTGCAAAAGTGGTTTCCTGCACCAACACAAGTGCGAAAAGTGGTTTTTCAACACTAACACAAGTGCGAAAAGTGGTTTTTCAACACTAACACAAGTGCGAAAAGTGTTTTTTCCACACTAATACAAGTGCAAAAGTGGTTTCCTGCATCAACACAAGTGCGAAAAGTGGTTTTTCAACACTAACACAAGTGCGAAAAGTGGTTTTTCAACACTAACACAAGTGCAAAAAGTGTTTTTTCCACACTAATACAAGTGCAAAAGTGGTTTCCTGCACCAACACAAGTGCGAAAAGTGGTTTTTCAACACTAACACAAGTGCGAAAAGTGGTTTTTCAACACTAACACAAGTGTGAAAAGTGGTTTTTCAACACTAACACAAGTGCGAAAAGTGGTTTTTCCACACTAATACAAGTGCAAAAATGGTTTCCTGCACCAACACAAGTGCGAAAAGTGGTTTTTCAACACTAACAGAAGTGCGAAAAGTGGTTTTTCAACACTATCACAAGTGCAAAAAGTGTTTTTTCCACACTAATACAAGTGCAAAAGTGGTTTCCTGCACCAACACAAGTGCGAAAAGTGGTTTTTCAACACTAACACAAGTGCGAAAAGTGGTTTTTCCACACTAATACAAGTGCAAAAGTGGTTTCCTGCACCAACACAAGTGCGAAAAGTGGTTTTTCAACACTAACACAAGTGCGGAAAGTGGTTTTTCAACACTATCACAAGTGCAAAAAGTGTTTTTTCCACACTAATACAAGTGCAAAAGTGGTTTCCTGCACCAACACAAGTGCAAAAAGTGGTTTTTCAACACTGACACAAGTGCGAAAAGTGTTTTTTCCACACTAATACAAGTGCAAAAGTGGTTTCCTGCACCAACACAAGTGCGAAAAGTGGTTTTTCAACACTAACACAAGTGCACAAAGTGGTTTTTCAACACTAACACAAGTGCGAAAAGTGTTTTTTCCACACTAATACAAGTGCAAAAGTGGTTTCCTGCACCAACACAAGTGCGAAAAGTGGTTTTTCAACACTAACATAAGTGCGAAAAGTGGTTTTTCAACAATAACACAAGTGCGAAAAGTGGTTTTTCAACACTAACACAAGTGCACAAGTTTTCAACACTAACACAAGTGCACAAGTGCACAAGCACAAGTGCACAACACTAATACAAGTTTCAACTTCGCACTTGTGCGAAAAGTGGTTTTTCCACACTAATACAAGTGCAAAAGTGGTTTCCTGCACCAACACAAGTGCGAAAAGTGGTTTTTCAACACTAACACAAGTGCGGAAAGTGGTTTTTCAACACTATCACAAGTGCAAAAAGTGTTTTTTCCACACTAATACAAGTGCAAAAGTGGTTTCCTGCACCAACACAAGTGCAAAAAGTGGTTTTTCAACACTAACACAAGTGCGACAAGTGGTTTTTCAACACTAACACAAGTGCGAAAAGTGTTTTTTCCACACTAATACAAGTGCAAAAGTGGTTTCCTGCACCAACACAAGTGCGAAAAGTGGTTTTTCAATACTAACACAAGTGCGAAAAGTGGTTTTTCAACACTAACACAAGTGCGAAAAGTGGATTTTCAACACTATCACAAGTGCAAAAAGTGTTTTTTCCACACTAATAAAAGTGCAAAAGTGGTTTCCTGCACCAACACAAGTGCGAAAAGTGGTTTTTCAACACTAACACAAGTGCGAAAAGTGGTTTTTCAACACTAATACAAGTGCGAAAAGTGGTTTTTCCACACTAATACAAGTGCAAAAGTGGTTTTTCCACACTAATACAAGTGCAAAAGTGGTTTCCTGCACCAACACAAGTGCGAAAAGTGGTTTTTCAACACTAACACAAGTGCGAAAAGTGGTTTTTCAACACTATCACAAGTGCAAAAAGTGTTTTTCCACACTAATACAAGTGCAAAAGTGGTTTCCTGCACCAACACAAGTGCGAAAAGTGGTTTTTCAACACTAACACAAGTGCGAAAAGTGGTTTTTCAACACTAACACAAGTGCGAAAAGTGTTTTTTCCACACTAATACAAGTGCAAAAGTGGTTTCCTGCATCAACACAAGTGCGAAAAGTGGTTTTTCAACACTAACACAAGTGCGAAAAGTGGTTTTTCAACACTAACACAAGTGCAAAAAGTGTTTTTTCCACACTAATACAAGTGCAAAAGTGGTTTCCTGCACCAACACAAGTGCGAAAAGTGGTTTTTCAACACTAACACAAGTGCGAAAAGTGGTTTTTCAACACTAACACAAGTGTGAAAAGTGGTTTTTCAACACTAACACAAGTGCGAAAAGTGGTTTTTCCACACTAATACAAGTGCAAAAATGGTTTCCTGCACCAACACAAGTGCGAAAAGTGGTTTTTCAACACTAACAGAAGTGCGAAAAGTGGTTTTTCAACACTATCACAAGTGCAAAAAGTGTTTTTTCCACACTAATACAAGTGCAAAAGTGGTTTCCTGCACCAACACAAGTGCGAAAAGTGGTTTTTCAACACTAACACAAGTGCGAAAAGTGGTTTTTCCACACTAATACAAGTGCAAAAGTGGTTTCCTGCACCAACACAAGTGCGAAAAGTGGTTTTTCAACACTAACACAAGTGCGGAAAGTGGTTTTTCAACACTATCACAAGTGCAAAAAGTGTTTTTTCCACACTAATACAAGTGCAAAAGTGGTTTCCTGCACCAACACAAGTGCAAAAAGTGGTTTTTCAACACTGACACAAGTGCGAAAAGTGGTTTTTCAACACTATCACAAGTGCAAAAAGTGTTTTTTCCACACTAATACAAGTGCAAAAGTGGTTTCCTGCACCAACACAAGTGCGAAAAGTGGTTTTTCAACACTAACACAAGTGCGAAAAGTGGATTTTCAACACTAACACAAGTGCGAAAAGTGGATTTTCAACACTATCACAAGTGCAAAAAGTGTTTTTTCCACACTAATAAAAGTGCAAAAGTGGTTTCCTGCACCAACACAAGTGCGAAAAGTGGTTTTTCAACACTAACACAAGTGCGAAAAGTGGTTTTTCAACACTAATACAAGTGCGAAAAGTGGTTTTTCCACACTAATACAAGTGCAAAAGTGGTTTTTCCACACTAATACAAGTGCAAAAGTGGTTTCCTGCACCAACACAAGTGCGAAAAGTCATTTTTCAACACTAACACAAGTGCGAAAAGTGTTTTTTCCAAACTAATACAAGTGCAAAAGTGGTTTCCTGCACCAACACAAGTGCGAAAAGTGGTTTTTCAACACTAACACAAGTGCGAAAAGTGGTTTTTCAACACTATCACAAGTGCAAAAAGTGTTTTTCCACACTAATACAAGTGCAAAAGTGGTTTCCTGCACCAACACAAGTGCGAAAAGTGGTTTTTCAACACTAACACAAGTGCGAAAAGTGGTTTTTCAACACTAACATAAGTGCGAAAAGTGTTTTTTCCACACTAATACAAGTGCAAAAGTGGTTTCCTGCATCAACACAAGTGCGAAATGTGGTTTTTCAACACTAACACAAGTGCGAAAAGTGGTTTTTCAACACTAACACAAGTGCAAAAAGTGTTTTTTCCACACTAATACAAGTGCAAAAGTGGTTTCCTGCACCAACACAAGTGCGAAAAGTGGTTTTTCCACACTAATACAAGTGCAAAAGTGGTTTCCTGCACCAACACAAGTGCGAAAAGTGGTTTTTCAACACTAACACAAGTGCGGAAAGTGGTTTTTCAACACTATCACAAGTGCAAAAAGTGTTTTTTCCACACTAATACAAGTGCAAAAGTGGTTTCCTGCACCAACACAAGTGCAAAAAGTGGTTTTTCAACACTAACACAAGTGCGACAAGTGGTTTTTCAACACTAACACAAGTGCGAAAAGTGTTTTTCCCACACTAATACAAGTGCAAAAGTGGTTTCCTGCACCAACACAAGTGCGAAAAGTGGTTTTTCAACACTAACACAAGTGCACAAAGTGGTTTTTCAACACTAACACAAGTGCAAAAAGTGTTTTTTCCACACTAATACAAGTGCAAAAGTGGTTTCCTGCACCAACACAAGTGCGAAAAGTGTTTTTTCAACACTAACACAAGTGCGAAAAGTAGTTTTTCAACAATAACACAGGTGCGAAAAGTGGTTTTTCAACACTAACACAAGTGCGAAAAGTGGTTTTTCCACACTAATACAAGTGCAAAAGTGGTTTCCTGCACCAACACAAGTGCGAAAAGTGGTTTTTCAACACTAACACAAGTGCGAAAAGTGGTTTTTCGAACACCATCACAAGTGCAAAAAGTGTTTTTTCTACACTAATACAAGTGCAAAAGTGGTTTCCTGCACCAACACAAGTGCGAAAAGTGGTTTTCAACAATAACACAAGTGCGAAAAGTGGTTTTTCAACACTAACACAAGTGCGAAAAGTGGATTTTCAACACTATCACAAGTGCAAAAAGTGTTTTTTCCACACTAATAAAAGTGCAAAAGTGGTTTCCTGCACCAACACAAGTGCGAAAAGTGGTTTTTCAACACTAACACAAGTGCGAAAAGTGGTTTTTCAACACTAATACAAGTGCGAAAAGTGGTTTTTCCACACTAATACAAGTGCAAAAGTGGTTTTTCCACACTAATACAAGTGCAAAAGTGGTTTCCTGCACCAACACAAGTGCGAAAAGTCATTTTTCAACACTATCACAAGTGCGAAAAGTGTTTTTTCCACACTAATACAAGTGCAAAAGTGGTTTCCTGCACCAACACAAGTGCGAAAAGTGGTTTTTCAACACTAACACAAGTGCGAAAAGTGGTTTTTCAACACTATCACAAGTGCAAAAAGTGTTTTTCCACACTAATACAAGTGCAAAAGTGGTTTCCTGCACCAACACAAGTGCGAAAAGTGGTTTTTCAACACTAACACAAGTGCGAAAAGTGGTTTTTCAACACTAACACAAGTGCGAAAAGTGTTTTTTCCACACTAATACAAGTGCAAAAGTGGTTTCCTGCACCAACACAAGTGCGAAAAGTGGTTTTTCAACACTAACACAAGTGCGAAAAGTGGATTTTCAACACTAACACAAGTGCGAAAAGTGGATTTTCAACACTATCACAAGTGCAAAAAGTGTTTTTTCCACACTAATAAAAGTGCAAAAGTGGTTTCCTGCACCAACACAAGTGCGAAAAGTGGTTTTTCAACACTAACACAAGTGCGAAAAGTGGTTTTTCAACACTAATACAAGTGCGAAAAGTGGTTTTTCCACACTAATACAAGTGCAAAAGTGGTTTTTCCACACTAATACAAGTGCAAAAGTGGTTTCCTGCACCAACACAAGTGCGAAAAGTCATTTTTCAACACTAACACAAGTGCGAAAAGTGTTTTTTCCAAACTAATACAAGTGCAAAAGTGGTTTCCTGCACCAACACAAGTGCGAAAAGCGGTTTTTCAACACTAACACAAGTGCGAAAAGTGGTTTTTCAACACTATCACAAGTGCAAAAAGTGTTTTTCCACACTAATACAAGTGCAAAAGTGGTTTCCTGCACCAACACAAGTGCGAAAAGTGGTTTTTCAACACTAACACAAGTGCGAAAAGTGGTTTTTCAACACTAACATAAGTGCGAAAAGTGTTTTTTCCACACTAATACAAGTGCAAAAGTGGTTTCCTGCATCAACACAAGTGCGAAATGTGGTTTTTCAACACTAACACAAGTGCGAAAAGTGGTTTTTCAACACTAACACAAGTGCAAAAAGTGTTTTTTCCACACTAATACAAGTGCAAAAGTGGTTTCCTGCACCAACACAAGTGCGAAAAGTGGTTTTTCCACACTAATACAAGTGCAAAAGTGGTTTCCTGCACCAACACAAGTGCGAAAAGTGGTTTTTCAACACTAACACAAGTGCGGAAAGTGGTTTTTCAACACTATCACAAGTGCAAAAAGTGTTTTTTCCACACTAATACAAGTGCAAAAGTGGTTTCCTGCACCAACACAAGTGCAAAAAGTGGTTTTTCAACACTAACACAAGTGCGACAAGTGGTTTTTCAACACTAACACAAGTGCGAAAAGTGTTTTTCCCACACTAATACAAGTGCAAAAGTGGTTTCCTGCACCAACACAAGTGCGAAAAGTGGTTTTTCAACACTAACACAAGTGCACAAAGTGGTTTTTCAACACTAACACAAGTGCAAAAAGTGTTTTTTCCACACTAATACAAGTGCAAAAGTGGTTTCCTGCACCAACACAAGTGCGAAAAGTGTTTTTTCAACACTAACACAAGTGCGAAAAGTAGTTTTTCAACAATAACACAGGTGCGAAAAGTGGTTTTTCAACACTAACACAAGTGCGAAAAGTGGTTTTTCCACACTAATACAAGTGCAAAAGTGGTTTCCTGCACCAACACAAGTGCGAAAAGTGGTTTTTCAACACTAACACAAGTGCGAAAAGTGGTTTTTCGAACACCATCACAAGTGCAAAAAGTGTTTTTTCTACACTAATACAAGTGCAAAAGTGGTTTCCTGCACCAACACAAGTGCGAAAAGTGGTTTTCAACAATAACACAAGTGCGAAAAGTGGTTTTTCAACACTAACACAAGTGCGAAAAGTGGATTTTCAACACTATCACAAGTGCAAAAAGTGTTTTTTCCACACTAATAAAAGTGCAAAAGTGGTTTCCTGCACCAACACAAGTGCGAAAAGTGGTTTTTCAACACTAACACAAGTGCGAAAAGTGGTTTTTCAACACTAATACAAGTGCGAAAAGTGGTTTTTCCACACTAATACAAGTGCAAAAGTGGTTTTTCCACACTAATACAAGTGCAAAAGTGGTTTCCTGCACCAACACAAGTGCGAAAAGTCATTTTTCAACACTATCACAAGTGCGAAAAGTGTTTTTTCCACACTAATACAAGTGCAAAAGTGGTTTCCTGCACCAACACAAGTGTGAAAAGTGGTTTTTCAACACTAACACAAGTGCGAAAAGTGGTTTTTCAACACTATCACAAGTGCAAAAAGTGTTTTTCCACACTAATACAAGTGCAAAAGTGGTTTCCTGCACCAACACAAGTGCGAAAAGTGGTTTTTCAACACTAACACAAGTGCGAAAAGTGGTTTTTCAACACTAACACAAGTGCGAAAAGTGTTTTTTCCACACTAATACAAGTGCAAAAGTGGTTTCCTGCATCAACACAAGTGCGAAAAGTGGTTTTTCAACACTAACACAAGTGCGAAAAGTGGTTTTTCAACACTAACACAAGTGCAAAAAGTGTTTTTTCCACACTAATACAAGTGCAAAAGTGGTTTCCTGCACCAACACAAGTGCGAAAAGTGGTTTTTCAACACTAACACAAGTGCGAAAAGTGGTATTTCAACACTAACACAAGTGTGAAAAGTGGTTTTTCAACACTAACACAAGTGCGAAAAGTGGTTTTTCCACACTAATACAAGTGCAAAAATGGTTTCCTGCACCAACACAAGTGCGAAAAGTGGTTTTTCAACACTAACAGAAGTGCGAAAAGTGGTTTTTCAACACTATCACAAGTGCAAAAAGTGTTTTTTCCACACTAATACAAGTGCAAAAGTGGTTTCCTGCACCAACACAAGTGCGAAAAGTGGTTTTTCAACACTAACACAAGTGCGAAAAGTGGTTTTTCCACACTAATACAAGTGCAAAAGTGGTTTCCTGCACCAACACAAGTGCGAAAAGTGGTTTTTCAACACTAACACAAGTGCGGAAAGTGGTTTTTCAACACTATCACAAGTGCAAAAAGTGTTTTTTCCACACTAATACAAGTGCAAAAGTGGTTTCCTGCACCAACACAAGTGCAAAAAGTGGTTTTTCAACACTGACACAAGTGCGAAAAGTGTGTTTTCCACACTAATACAAGTGCAAAAGTGGTTTCCTGCACCAACACAAGTGCGAAAAGTGGTTTTTCAACACTAACACAAGTGCACAAAGTGGTTTTTCAACACTAACACAAGTGCGAAAAGTGTTTTTTCCACACTAATACAAGTGCAAAAGTGGTTTCCTGCACCAACACAAGTGCGAAAAGTGGTTTTTCAACACTAACACAAGTGCGAAAAGTGGTTTTTCAACAATAACACAAGTGCGAAAAGTGGTTTTTCAACACTAACACAAGTGCACAAGTTTTCAACACTAACACAAGTGCACAAGTGCACAAGCACAAGTGCACAACACTAACACAAGTTTCAACTTCGCACTTGTGCGAAAAGTGGTTTTTCCACACTAATACAAGTGCAAAAGTGGTTTCCTGCACCAACACAAGTGCGAAAAGTGGTTTTTCAACACTAACACAAGTGCGGAAAGTGGTTTTTCAACACTATCACAAGTGCAAAAAGTGTTTTTTCCACACTAATACAAGTGCAAAAGTGGTTTCCTGCACCAACACAAGTGCAAAAAGTGGTTTTTCAACACTAACACAAGTGCGACAAGTGGTTTTTCAACACTAACACAAGTGCGAAAAGTGTTTTTCCCACACTAATACAAGTGCAAAAGTGGTTTCCTGCACCAACACAAGTGCGAAAAGTGGTTTTTCAACACTAACACAAGTGCACAAAGTGGTTTTTCAACACTAACACAAGTGCGAAAAGTGTTTTTTCCACACTAATACAAGTGCAAAAGTGGTTTCCTGCACCAACACAAGTGCGAAAAGTGTTTTTTCAACACTAACACAAGTGCGAAAAGTAGTTTTTCAACAATAACACAAGTGCGAAAAGTGGTTTTTCAACACTATCACAAGTGCAAAAAGTGGTTTTTCAACACTAACACAAGTGCGACAAGTGGTTTTTCAACACTAACACAAGTGCGAAAAGTGTTTTTTCCACACTAATACAAGTGCAAAAGTGGTTTCCTGCACCAACACAAGTGCGAAAAGTGTTTTTTCAACACTAACACAAGTGCGAAAAGTAGTTTTTCAACAATAACACAAGTGCGAAAAGTGGTTTTTCAACACTAACACAAGTGCAAAAGTGGTTTCCTGCACCAACACAAGTGCGAAAAGTGGTTTTTCAACACTAACAGAAGTGCGAAAAGTGGTTTTTCAACACTATCACAAGTGCAAAAAGTGTTTTTTCCACACTAACACAAGTGCAAAAGTGGTTTCCTGCACCAACACAAGTGCGAAAAGTGGTTTTTCAACACTAACACAAGTGCGAAAAGTGGTTTTTCCACACTAATACAAGTGCAAAAGTGGTTTCCTGCACCAACACAAGTGCGAAAAGTGGTTTTTCAACACTAACACAAGTGCGGAAAGTGGTTTTTCAACACTATCACAAGTGCAAAAAGTGTTTTTTCCACACTAATACAAGTGCAAAAGTGGTTTCCTGCACCAACACAAGTGCAAAAAGTGGTTTTTCAACACTAACACAAGTGCGACAAGTGGTTTTTCAACACTAACACAAGTGCGAAAAGTGTTTTTTCCACACTAATACAAGTGCAAAAGTGGTTTCCTGCACTAACACAAGTGCGAAAAGTGGTTTTTCAACACTAACACAAGTGCACAAAGTGGTTTTTCAACACTAACACAAGTGCGAAAAGTGTTTTTTCCACACTAATACAAGTGCAAAAGTGGTTTCCTGCACCAACACAAGTGCGAAAAGTGTTTTCTCAACACGAACACAAGTGCGAAAAGTAGTTTTTCAACAAAAACACAAGTGCGAAAAGTGGTTTTTCAACACTAACACAAGTGCGAAAAGTGGTTTTTCCACACTAATACAAGTGCAAAAGTGGTTTCCTGCACCAACACAAGTGCGAAAAGTGGTTTTTCAACACTAACACAAGTGCGAAAAGTGGTTTTTCGAACACCATCACAAGTGCAAAAAGTGTTTTTTCCACACTAATACAAGTGCAAAAGTGGTTTCCTGCACCAACACAAGTGCGAAAAGTGGTTTTTCAACACTAACACAAGTGCGAAAAGTGGTTTTTCAACACTAACACAAGTGCGAAAAGTGGATTTTCAACACTATCACAAGTGCAAAAAGTGTTTTTTCCACACTAATAAAAGTGCAAAAGTGGTTTCCTGCACCAACACAAGTGCGAAAAGAGGTTTTTCAACACTAACACAAGTGCGAAAAGTGGTTTTTCAACACTAATACAAGTGCGAAAAGTGGTTTTTCCACACTAATACAAGTGCAAAAGTGGTTTTTCCACACTAATACAAGTGCAAAAGTGGTTTCCTGCACCAACACAAGTGCGAAAAGTCATTTTTCAACACTAACACAAGTGCGAAAAGTGTTTTTTCCAAACTAATACAAGTGCAAAAGTGGTTTCCTGCACCAACACAAGTGCGAAAAGTGGTTTTTCAACACTAACACAAGTGCGAAAAGTGGTTTTTCAACACTATCACAAGTGCAAAAAGTGTTTTTCCACACTAATACAAGTGCAAAAGTGGTTTCCTGCACCAACACAAGTGCGAAAAGTGGTTTTTCAACACTAACACAAGTGCGAAAAGTGGTTTTTCAACACTAACATAAGTGCGAAAAGTGTTTTTTCCACACTAATACAAGTGCAAAAGTGGTTTCCTGCATCAACACAAGTGCGAAAAGTGGTTTTTCAACACTAACACAAGTGCGAAAAGTGGTTTTTCAACACTAACACAAGTGCAAAAAGTGTTTTTTCCACACTAATACAAGTGCAAAAGTGGTTTCCTGCACCAACACAAGTGCGAAAAGTGGTTTTTCCACACTAATACAAGTGCAAAAGTGGTTTCCTGCACCAACACAAGTGCGAAAAGTGGTTTTTCAACACTAACACAAGTGCGGAAAGTGGTTTTTCAACACTATCACAAGTGCAAAAAGTGTTTTTTCCACACTAATACAAGTGCAAAAGTGGTTTCCTGCACCAACACAAGTGCAAAAAGTGGTTTTTCAACACTAACACAAGTGTGACAAGTGGTTTTTCAACACTAACACAAGTGCGAAAAGTGTTTTTCCCACACTAATACAAGTGCAAAAGTGGTTTCCTGCACCAACACAAGTGCGAAAAGTGGTTTTTCAACACTAACACAAGTGCACAAAGTGGTTTTTCAACACTAACACAAGTGCGAAAAGTGTTTTTTCCACACTAATACAAGTGCAAAAGTGGTTTCCTGCACCAACACAAGTGCGAAAAGTGTTTTTTCAACACTAACACAAGTGCGAAAAGTAGTTTTTCAACAATAACACAAGTGCGAAAAGTGGTTTTTCCACACTAATACAAGTGCAAAAGTGGTTTCCTGCACCAACACAAGTGCGAAAAGTGGTTTTTCAACACGAACACAAGTGCGAAAAGTGGTTTTTCGAACACCATCACAAGTGCAAAAAGTGTTTTTTCTACACTAATACAAGTGCAAAAGTGGTTTCCTGCACAAACACAAGTGCGAAAAGTGGTTTTTCAACACTAACACAAGTGCGAAAAGTGGTTTTTCAACACTAACACAAGTGCGAAAAGTGGATTTTCAACACTATCACAAGTGCAAAAAGTGTTTTTTCCACACTAATAAAAGTGCAAAAGTGGTTTCCTGCACCAACACAAGTGCGAAAAGTGGTTTTTCCACACTAACACAAGTGCGAAAAGTGGTTTTTCAACACTAATACAAGTGCGAAAAGTGGTTTTTCCACACGAATACAAGTGCAAAAGTGGTTTTTCCACACTAATACAAGTGCAAAAGTGGTTTCCTGCACCAACACAAGTGCGAAAAGTCATTTTTCAACACTAACACAAGTGCGAAAAGTGTTTTTTCCACACTAATACAAGTGCAAAAGTGGTTTCCTGCACCAACACAAGTGCGAAAAGTGGTTTTTCAACACTAACACAAGTGCGAAAAGTGGTTTTTCAACACTATCACAAGTGCAAAAAGTGTTTTTCCACACTAATACAAGTGCAAAAGTGGTTTCCTGCACCAACACAAGTGCGAAAAGTGGTTTTTCAACACTAACACAAGTGCGAAAAGTGGTTTTTCAACACTAACACAAGTGCGAAAAGTGTTTTTTCCACACTAATACAAGTGCAAAAGTGGTTTCCTGCATCAACACAAGTGCGAAAAGTGGTTTTTCAACACTAACACAAGTGCGAAAAGTGGTTTTTCAACACTAACACAAGTGCAAAAAGTGTTTTTTCCACACTAATACAAGTGCAAAAGTGGTTTCCTGCACCAACACAAGTGCGAAAAGTGGTTTTTCAACACTAACACAAGTGCGAAAAGTGGTTTTTCAACACTAACACAAGTGTGAAAAGTGGTTTTTCAACACTAACACAAGTGTGAAAAGTGGTTTTTCCACACTAATACAAGTGCAAAAATGGTTTCCTGCACCAACACAAGTGCGAAAAGTGGTTTTTCAACACTAACAGAAGTGCGAAAAGTGGTTTTTCAACACTATCACAAGTGCAAAAAGTGTTTTTTCCACACTAATACAAGTGCAAAAGTGCTTTCCTGCACCAACACAAGTGCGAAAAGTGGTTTTTCAACACTAACACAAGTGCGAAAAGTTGTTTTTCAACACTAACACAAGTGCGAAAAGTGGTTTTTCAACACTAACACAAGTGCGAAAAGTGGTTTTTCCACACTAACACAATTGCAAAAGTGGTTTCCTGCACCAACACAAGTGCGAAAAGTGGTTTTTCAACACTAACACAAGTGCGAAAAGTGGTTTTTCAACACTAACACAAATGCGAAAAGTGGTTTTTAACACCAACACAAGTGGGAAAAGTGGTTTTTCAACACTAACACAAGTGCAAAAAGTTGTTTTTCAACACGAACACAAGTAGTGTATATATGTTGCTTCTGGGACACTCTCATTTTCCCATTGACTTACATGTTAATTTTTCCCCTCCCTCATTGTCCCTAAACACCTCTATTTCTCTCACCCTGTTCTTTACGAACCTTCTAACCTTTTGACATGTTATCCTTATTCATTAGACCACTTAAACAATGGTCCTTCTGTGTGAACCTGTGATCCTTCTGACCTTATGGACCTTTTAACCGTTTACTCTTAATATCATCTGGTGAATCATCTTTGGCCCACTCAAACAACGACCCTACAAATATTTGTTTATGCGTGGGAAATAATTTAATTCTCTTGCCACTCCCTTCACCATCTAATATATTAACAAAAAAGATGTTTGAGTTTGGTTCTTTATTAAGATATTTTAACTGAGCTAAGATAAAATGGTAAACCTCCCTCAATGTTCTTGTTTGAGCGCCTCCAGTGCCGCCCACTTTTTGGTAAGCTCCGCCCACTTTTGGTAAACCACGCCCACTTTTTACTAAGCCCCATCCACTTTTTGTTAAGCCACGCCCACTTTTTGCTATGCCCGTCCACTTTTTACTAAGCCCCGCCCACTTTTTGCTATACCCCGCCCACTTTTGCTAAGTCCCACCCACTTTATAAACTCTTCAGCATTGTATCATTTCCAGGTAATACATTACATCATTTTCAGGGAATTTCCATCACATCATTTCCAGTTAAGACACGCCCAGGTTTGCCCAGGGAATTTCCACAGGAAATGACACACACCCAGCCCTTCTTATAAAAGGCACCGACCACACAGGCTTTTTCAAACACGCTTTCTGCTTCACTTGAGAATGGACTACTATGCCGAAATGGAATGGGATAACTTTGCTATTCCTTGGAGTCCTACTACCTGTGTAGAACTCAACCTTCAGATTGATGAACTGGACTCGAACCTCTTATCAATGGAGGTAAGTTTGTTTATTTATTTATTTATTTATTTAATTAATTAATTATTAATTTAATTATTTATTTTAATTTTTTTTTTTTTTAGATGAGACTCGTGTAAGAGTTAACAAAGTTTATTTTAATATTCATAGAGCTTGATTTATACAAATAAAAATATTGTATTAAATTAATACATTGTTATTTTCTTTCACAGGAAATTGTATCTGAGATATGAAATGAAAATTCTGCTTTTAACACAACTTGGGATGAAGTTATTTTTTTGTTTGAAGACATTTTGAACAACCAAGACCCCCAGAACGAGTTCTACCTTGATGACCCAGCCAAAGAGTTATACCTTGGAGATCCACAAAATCCTGAAAAAGAGTTTTACCATGATGATACTTGTTGTGAGTTATCAAAACAAAACCCACTGAACAAGTTCTACCTTGATGAGCCAGAATACAAGTCATACATTGGAGACCCACAAATTTCTGAAAATTGGGAAAGGGGAGTTCTCCCTGATGGTCCGCAGTTATACTATGTGAGACACATCATAGAAACCCTAAATAATTGTGAAATGGGAATTCTCCCTGATGGTCCGCAGTTATACTATGTGAGACACATCATAGAAACCCTAAAAAATTGGGCAAGGAGAGTTCTCCCTGATGGTCCGCAGTTATACTATGTGAGACACATCATAGAAACCCTAAAAAATTGGGCAAGGAGAGTTCTCCCTGATGGTCCGCAGTTATACTATGTGAGACTTATCACGGAAACCCCCAATATTTCTGAAAATTGTGGTTCTACCTTGGGGACTTGGAAAGATGGTTATATTTTTGGAGACTCGGAATGGGGGTTTTGTTTTGATGACTCGGAATGTGATACCTATCTTGGAGGCTCAACAGGAATGTGGTTATACCTTGGGAACTTGGAAAGTTGGTTTTATTTTGGAGACTCTACCTGTGGGGTTCCTCTTGGAGACTCTTTGGATTCTAAAGCAATGAACAATGTTCTTTATTTAATGACGCTTGATTTAAGCAATATCAAGAAAGTTCGAGGAAGAAAATGCTGGAAAATTCTTTCTTCCCATTTCTACTTCTTCAAACTTGAAAGCCTTGAAAGACAGAATTGGAGGAAGAGGAAAAAAAAAAAAAATACGTATTTAAAAAAAGAAGAAAAGAAAGATTATGTTAGGGTTTGGGTGGGATTTTGAATGTGAGGGTTAGGGATGGGGTTGGGTTAGGGATGGGGTTGGGTTAGGGTTGGGATTTTGAATGTGAGGGTTAGGGTTGGGGTTGGGTTAGGGATGGGATTGGGTTAGGGTTGGGATTTTGAATGTGAGGGTTAGGGATGGGTTGGGTTAGGGATGGGGTTGGGTTAGGGTTGGGTTAGGGATGGGGTTGGGTTAGGGATGGGATTGGGTATGGGATTGGGTTGGGTTAGGGATGGGGTTGGGTTAGGGATGGGGTTGGGTTAGGGATGGGTTGGGTTAGGGATGGGGTTGGGTTAGGGATGGGTTTGGGTTAGGGATGGGTTTGGGTTAGGGATGGGGTTGGGTTAGGGATGGGGTTGGGTTAGGGATGGGGTTGGGTTAGGGTTTGTATATTATTATGACTCACTCACACATACACACACACACAAAAGTTAAGCCCCAACTGGAAAGTTGAGGGATTCTGTGTTTGGGGTTCACAGATTTAAAAACGTATCCCCATTATACACACACAAAAGTTAAGCCCCAACTAAAAAGTTGTGGGATTCTGTGTTTGGGGTTCACAGATTTAAAAACGTATCCCCATTATACACACACAAAAGTTAAGCCCCAACTAAAAAGTTGTGGGATTCTGTGTTTGGGGTTCACAGATTTAAAAACGTATCCCCATTACATTTTATTTATTTATTTATTATTTTCAAGGGTATTATCTGCTTACTTGTGTTTTTTGTAATTCTTGCGAGTAAAATGAACCCAAGATTTCTTCTCCATTGAAATCATATAATTTGTAGGTCCAAGGGACTGTATCCATTACATCAATGATTTTAAATAACTAGGGCATGCCCGTACTATATATATATCTAAAATTATATCCCCCCCCTCTATTTACATGAAATGGTTTGGTCCATTCGCAAAGCCAAAGCGAACGGCTTGCGAGTACGGTGACAATCCCCCCCCTCTATTTACATGAAATGGTTTGGTCCAAAGCGAACGGCTTGCGAGTACGGTGACAATCCCCCCCCTCTATTTACATGAAATGGTTTGGTCCAAAGCGAACGGCTTGCGAGTACGGTGACAATCCCCCCCCCCCCCCCCTCTATTTACATGAAATGGTTTGGTCCAAAGCGAACGGCTTGCGGAGTTTGGTAAAGAAATCGCCATAGCGTGCACAAACGCGCAGGAAAGCGAAAGAATCGCAAATTAGTTTTAATTAGTTTTAAAACATAGTTTAACGCCAACATAGCGGCAACATAGTTTGCCAACGTGAAATAAATGAATACGCTCTCAAATGTGCCGTCCGAGGCAGAGTCTGTTCGGCACGTTCGGCACACGTGATAGCTCGCTGCTCTCTGATTGGTTGAATCGTTTTTTGGACATAGCTCGGTAACTACTTCTCTGATTAATATGAAACCTTGAAAAGGCACATCCTCGGGTCCCCAGCAATATACCTGGCAAGTTTCAAGTATATCGGACCCGTGGTTGTCGAGAAACAGCGGTCACAGACAAACAAACAAACACACAGACACACAGACACACAGAGATTACTGGAATTATAGATAGATTCACGAGTCCATTTTTGTGTATAACCTTTCTCAAAATGACTTTTCCATTTGTATATTCTTACAATATCACCAACTTTAAACTTGGGCTTTCTCAAATTAATCTCCTTTTCATATTCTAATTTTGTAAATGTTTCTGATGGTTTTGATTTTGTTGATGAATGAACTGTATTATTGTAATTATCTACAATATCCTGAATTAAATACACCCATTTTTGAGAACCGAGTTGTGTGAATTTTTAAAATAATTTCTCTTTTAAAGTACGATTAAAACGCTCAATAACAACTGCCTTTCCTTCATTAAAGGTGCTGTATAATTTAATACCCTTCCCCTTAAGAAATTTCATGAATATTTTGTTATAGAACTCTGTTCCCTCATCAGTCCATAACTTCTTTGGTTTCCTTTTATCCCAATCAAATATTAGCTTAAAGGCCAACATTAAAGTATCACCCCTTTTATTTTTTAAAGGGACAACCCAGGCAAATCTACTCCTCAAATCAATAACGGTTAAAGCATACCTGTATCCCCTGTCATTATTCAATTCAATTAAATCAGCGGACCATATGTGGTCGGTGTATTTAGAATAAACCTTCCTTCTTTTAAACTTTGTGATTATAGGTTTGTGTAATTCTTCAGCCAAAAGCTCCTCAGTCTTGATAACATCATTAGAGCCTAATAGTTTTTTGAGGAATAACCAAGACCAAGTTTCAATTTAGCATTTATCAAATTTCTCACAATAAACCTATCAACTTTCTCTCTCAACGTTGGATTTTGTATCAAAGACAAATTATACAACATTTCGCTGTCGGCTTTATGTTTTTCAGTCAACGTAGTGGTTTTCCCAT